>NW_016157229.1:218623-238789 GCF_001687245.7 Rhagoletis zephyria | reverse complement strand
GAACGCGGTCTACACCGTCAAATGAGAAGTTCCGTAAGTGTGCAATTACAACATCCCGCCAGTGACTAAACCGAGCCCATGAATATTATATTGCGTCAAAGTCTCATTCGGAGACACAAGGATTGTGCTGTGTAGGTCAATGCGAAATACCTTCCTTGACTCATTTACCAGAACCATTGCGCGCTTTAGATTACAGAGAAATTTGCTGAATCAATAGGTCTCCACGAATCAGCGTTGCCGTTTTCAATTCATTTAATTACCCAGAAAGAAATCTAAATTACCCACAAAGCTTTGTATTATCTTTTAAAATATATAATTAGGGGATTTTCAACACGTGGCAACCGTCGTAAAATCTTAAGCTTAACAGTTTTTTATGTAAAATAATGTTTAAAATGGTTTTAGAGGATTTTTAACTACACCGAAAGTTTTTAAAATTAATTTTTAGTGAATAAAAAAAAATCATTAGATGAGGTCAGTTCTTTGAACTGTGATTGCACAAATATATTTAGTCATAAAATTTAATCTTTAGTTCTTCCATTTCCATTGCTGTTTTTAAGATTCGAAATATAACAGTATTATTGTATGTACATTTGTACGCGGTAGAATTGGCGGCTTCCCAAGTGGAGCTCCTGAAAGACGAAAAATATAAACGGAGATAGCCACCCAAACGTGATTAAACTCTTTCGGCTTACCCGGGAAGTGTGCAGTGCGTCCTTTCCGTAGTCGGGGTGACGGAAACGCGTGTGGAATCGTTTGTATGGTGATTTGTAATCACAAAATATAATAAATTTTTCGCGGACTTGCAGACTGGAAAACATTTTACGAGCGAGATAGCAGAAATATGCCGTGTTTACAAATAAAGTGTCAAATACAGCTGATCTCCTCGTTAAAAGTGGGAACAGTTTGGTTCGGCCAGTGGTAGTCAAATAGTTTAAGCAAACTTAGCGAAGTACCAAACCAAACTGACTGAAGCTAGGGTGGTAGCAAAATTGCCCTGTGGGTTTGAGTATTTTTATTGCTAATAAAAAAAAATAAAATAAAAAAACTATGAGCCTCGCAAGGTCGCCTCCACCGGGGCGAAATACGAAGGGGGGTGAAAAGGCAGGAGGTGGTGATGTATTGGCAACCGAGAGTGGGGACGTTTAAAAATCCTTTTGGAAAGCGCCCCAGACTGGCGAGCTCGCCTACAGGACCCTGGTCATCATCTCCAGGCGTGCGTATGGCCCAAGCAGAAGATCAACCGACCGCGTGGGTTACTCTGGGAGTTAAAATACGGGAGTTGGTGGAAATGCTGGAAGACGGCAAAAGAAGGTCCACTCACCAACCTATGCGGGATATCATTGCCGAGCTGGCCATGCTGTATGGCAAAACAGGGAATGCGCTACCGCGAAACGTGTTGAGTGCCGCTTGCCAAACAACGCCTCAAAAAATCCCTGGGAGCGGTATACCGAGTAAAACTGGAAAGCAGCCAAGCACTGCGATAGAACGTCAGGAAAAAGCAATGACGCCAGCGAACGTAAGTGAAGAGTAAAACCGATCAAATGGGGCGAATGATGGCAAAGAACCCCAATGGAAGACAGTAGAAGGAAAGAAAAGGTCGAAGCCGAAGCCCAAGTTGCCAAAGCCGGATGCTATAGTTATAAAAAGTCGTGACGGAAGTTCGTATGCAGAAATATTGCGAGGTTTAAAAACGATCCACAACTAAAACATCTGGAAGACGGGGTAACCAAAGTACGCAAAACCGGCAATGGGGACCTACTCCTCCAATTGGCCAAACCCACGGATTCGCACACAGTGGAGGTTCAACAAGCGGTCAAGGAAACGCTGGGAGAGAAAGCGACGGTAGAGACCCTGACCGCAAAAACCGCGGTAGAAGTTAAGGACTTAGACGAGCTAATAAGCAAACAAGAGCTCTGTTCTGCCTTAGAAAGGGACGTCGATGGCAGCAAAATTTCGGGAGAAGCCATCAAGTCATTAAGAAGCGCGTACAGCGGTACGAATACAGCAACCCTGCTGCTGCCAGCCGCCATGTCGAGCAAATTGATCGCAGTGGGCAAAGTTCGGGTAGGGTGGGTAATCTGTCGAATAAGACTAAAAATGCACCCGACGCAATGTTTCAAATGTTTAGAGTTTGGCCACCTGGCAAGAAACTGTAAAAGCATTCACGATTCGAAAGGGGCGTGCTTCAATTGCGGTGATATAGGCCATAGAGCCAACGTATGTAAGAAGGAGAAACGGTGCGTAATCTGCTCCAGAAATAAAAAGCCAGACGTAAGGCACAGGACAGGCGGAAACGACTGCCCGTACTATATAGAGGCGATACAAAAATCCCGGACATCATGGAGGTCTTGCAGCTTAACCTGAACACTGCAAAGCTGCACAGGAGCAATTGGAGCAGACGGTGATTGACCACAATGTTGACATAGCGCTACCAAGTGAACCATACAAGGTGGGTCAGCTATGGGTCCCAGGACGATGCCGGTCGAGAAGCGGTGTGGAGCTGCGCCATAACGCCCCTTCATATGGAACAACTCAAGGCAGACGTAGGTTTTGTATGTGTTCGAGTCTCTCGGATTAGTTGTATATAGCTGCTACATACCGCCTAGTTTTACCCTCGATGAATTCGAAGCCGTCATGGATAAGCTTACCTTTGATGCCCGGACTAGATCACCCGTATTAATAGCCGGCGACTTCAATGCTTGGGCCTTGCAATGGGGAAGCCGACGAATTAACGCCAGAGGGAGAGCTCGTCTTGCAGCATTATCGTCTCTGGATGTGGCAGCAAGGATGGGGTGGGGTCCATTATTGACCTCACATTTATCAGCAGCAGGCTGTTTCGACACACGTCCTGGGAGGTTAGCGACGAGTACACTCATAGCGACCACATGGCTATCATTTTCTCGATACAGGAGGAGAGAGAGAGCAGAAAAGTCAGTGCAAGAGCAACAACAGGTTGGAAGGTCAACTCTCTAGACGAAGAGGCGCTAGTAGCCATGATGTCTGGAATTTCGTTACCCTACGGAGCTAGTAACATGACGAACTACCTCATGGCCAAAATCACTCAAGCGTGCGATCGCTTCGATGAAGAAAAAATACCCGACCAGCCGACGTGCACCAGTTTATTGGTGGAATGAGCAAATAGCGGACTTGCGACTGCAATGCAACAGAGCGAGAAGAAACTACCAGCGTGCCAGAAGGTCTGAAAGCTTTACCGGCGAACATGCTATATACAGAGCTAAACGCAAGGAGCTTAAACAAGCCATTAAGCTCAGCAAGCGAAAGTGCTTTACTAGCTTGTGTGAAAGCGTCCAAAATGACCCCTGGGGCTTAGCATATAAAGTTGTGATGAAAAGGCTGAAGGCGTCGGTTCGACCACAGGTATTATGCCCAAATAAGCTGGAGACGATAATAAAGGCGTTATTCCCAATGCAACCAAGTTTTGCGAGAGAAATCTTTCCTGCTACGATGTTCGGGTTTCCCATGGTGAGCACGGAAGAAGTACTTCTTGCGGCCAAGCGATTTAAAGATAAAAAATCACCAAATCGTTCGTCGATAGTTTTAACGAATGCTTTAAAGAAGGAGTATTTCCTGATGCATGGAGGCGCCAGCGGCTAGTTCTATTGCCGAAAACTGGGAAGCCACCAGAAGATCCCTCAGCATATCGTCCTATATGCATGTTGGATACGACGGGCAAGTTGTTCGAACGCATAATCAGCGATAGACTGCTAGAAGCAATCGAGGAAAAGGGAAGCCTCTCAGAGACACAGTTCGGCTTCAGAAATGGGCGGTCAACAGTAGATGCAGCCAGTTTAGTAAAGCAGTTGGCGGAAGATGCAATCAGTGGCGAAAGGTGGAAGGGAGGAGAAAAGGAGTACTGCTTGCTTGTCACCCTCGACGTAAAAAATGCGTTCAACACAGCAAGTTGGAAACACATAAACGCTGCTCTACGCAGATTCGAGGTACCCGCATACCTTCGCAAGATTGTAGACAACTACCTAGACAAATAGAGTGCTACTGTACAATACGGAGAACGGTGTCAAAGAACATAAAGTCTCGGCTGGAGTACCACAGGGCTCGGTTCTGGGTCCAATACTTTGGAATATCATGTACGATGGTGTACTCCGACTATCCTTGCCAGAACGAGTGAAAATTGTCGGATTTGCTGACGACATAGCGCTAGTGGTGGTAGCGAAGCATCTAGAAGAAATAATTATCGCAGCAAATAGTTCAATCGTCCAGATCCAAGCATGGCTGCCCGAAACAGGACTGGAACTTGCGCACCAAAAAACCGAGACAGTTCTTGTAAGCAGTAGAAAAGTCAGAGAAGTGGCGACTATAAAGGTTGGTCAACAAGAAATTACGTCAAAGGCGGCCCTAAAATACCTAGGCATAATGTTTGATGCGAGGCTTACCTTCAAGACGCACATTGATTATGCTGTCGAGAAAGCCGAAAAGGTGGCAGGGGCACTAACAAGGGTTATGCTGAACGTAGGAGGCCCGAAACAACAGCGTAGGCAGCTATACGCAAGCTTCGTGCGACAGTGTGCTGCTCTATGGTGCACAAATCTGGTATGAAGCGTTCAGCAAGACGTCATATGTACGAGAAGCAAGGTCTTTGCACAGATTTTGCGCTATCAAAGTATGCAGTGCATTCCGAACTACGTCCGAAGAAGCAGCACTAGTGTGGCAGGACTCTGCCCCATTGACATTCTAGTGGAAGTGACAGGCCCCAGGCCTATAAACCGAACGAGACGCGAAGAGGTGACACAGAGGTGCTTGCAGCAATGGCAAACGAGGTGGGACCGCGCAGCCAGCGGTCGTTGGACGCACCGCCTCATATTCTCGATATCAAGGTGGGTAAGTAGGGAACATGGGAAGTGGACTTCCATTTGACCCAAATATTGACAGGGCATGGGTGCTTTAAATCATATTTATACCGATTTAAGCACGAAGACGATCCCTTCTGCACACTTCTGTGCAAAGGATATTATTGAAGACGCTGAACACTGCTTTTTCGTCTGTCCGAGGTTTGCAATCGAAAGGGATGACTCGAGCAGGAAGGTGGGGAGGCCACTTACGGTTCATAACCTTGTGGATACTGTGCTTGAGTCAGAAGATAACTGATCCGTTGTTTGCAATTTGGCAAGCACAATTTCATCTAAATTGCGTCGAGCGGAACAACTCTGCAGAATTTCATAGATTGGCAATAGGCCGCTCCTCCTAAGCGAAGCAATACCTTACGGTAGTTCCACGGTGGGAGGGAAACGGAGCAGGGGTGGGTTTTTAGTGCGGTGAGCTGAAAGGCAAGTCCCACACTTTTCGGCTTTCAATGCTTTGTGCCACCTCTACAAAAAAAAAAAGATACACAATATCACATGTATATATAGTGAAAATTCGTCCTTGTCCGTGTGTGTGCGTGTGTNCGCCGCTTTGTCTGAATTTGGGATCCCCGCCAAACTGATACGAAACTGATCCGGTCGAAAAAATTACAGCCACCCCACATATTGAGAAGTTTTCACAACTTTTTCTTTATTTAATTTTAGTTTTTTTTTATAAAAATATAGTCCATTCTTTAACAAAAACAATATCAATCAAAGGTTGAACCATTGAGCAATATTAAAAAAAAAAATACACAAACTGGTAGAAATTACGAGCAAGTTCCTTTTAGAATTTATCTGCCCTTCGAAAACATTTTTTGAGAACAAAATTTGTTTTTAAAGTACCTTTTAGAATTTATCTGCCCTTCGAAAACATTTTTTGAGAACAAAATTTGTCTTTAAAGGGTACATAAATTGTTAGAACTACTTGAGAAAACGGCCCTTAGAAAGATTTTGAGTACCTATGCAGTTTTGTAGGAACTCTGATTAAAAAGTAACTTTTTTCGGGACTATTAGGGAACTGTAGAACTCTTAACTTCTTGTAAGTTGGTCGTATCAGAACTGTTTTTGCTGAATAAAGGCTTGCGCGTGAAGTTAGCAAGCGATTATTGTTTTTTAGCTTTTTTGGGTTAAATTAACAAAACTATTGAAAATTTGGTTGGAGAAATGTAGACCTATTGCCTTGGTGTCAGGAACTCTGATTAAAATGTAATTTTAAAAATATTAAAAAATTTAGTGTAAAATTTAATTTTCTGTTTTTTTTCAAAATTTCGCGGAACTTTTTTCGGGACTATTGGGAACTGCAGGACTCTTTATTTCTCGTAAGTTGATGGTATCAGAACTGTTTTTGCTGAAAAAAGGCTTGCTGCATGAAGTTAGCAAGCGATTTTTGTTTTTTTTTAGCTTTTTTGGCTTTAATTAACAGAACTATTGAAAATTTGATTATGGAACTGTATAACTATTGCCTTGCTTTCAGGAACTCTGATTAAAAAGTAAATTAAAAAAAAAACTCTTGCTAACTTTACACGAGCAGTTCAAACGGTTAGAAAAAGCAAAAATAATAAATATTCTCTATACTAAATTTGGAGCGTCGTATGCTTATGTCAAAATGTCAAATATAAAAGTGTTGCACATGATTCAATTATTAAAGATTTTGTAAGTATCTTTCTTCTGAAATTTGACACTCCCACCCACAGGGATGTTTATTGAGAGCAGGAGGAAATGGGGAAGAATTCAATCACCTCCAAAAAGTAGCGAAGTTCCACAAAAAGGTGTTCACAAGAGTGTACGGTAGTATTTGCTTTAATTATTTAATTAAAACCAGCTTATTTACATCTAATATAAACTCTGATTGTTACTAAAAATAAATATTTGTATGCAAATACATATATGTGCGTACGTCAGGCGGCGTATATCTTGAGAAGGGATGGTCCAATTTGAGCTGTTTTTCTATTGTTTTTTTGCCTTGTAAATTCTTTGCGGTACTATTTACGGTTGATGGATATGAAGAAATTATTTGTTTGTGGAAAAAATATATAATTTTGTTAAAAAAAGACACAAAATAAAAACATTCGGCGCTTACTTTTCTTTCGCGGTTATGGCGATTGCTTCTAATATGGTTAGGGGAATTCTTTGATGCTGCACTTTTAGGGTTAGTTTTTCAGTGCAAGTTTAAACTTAGGATCACGTAAACTGCGTTTGAATTGACTAGCTCTAGCGGTTAATTTAAGTTTAAACCAAAGCCGTGCACTGGAAAACTGGCCTTTAGTGTTCGTGAGACATTATACGGCCGATCAGAATATAAAACAATGGCTAACACAGTCTCGATTGACGATTCGTGCTGGTTGAACTCAGGAACAATGAAAAGGACATGCAGCTACGGAACGCGGTCTACACCGTCAAATGAGAAGTTCCGTAAGTGTGCAATTACAACATCCCGCCAGTGACTAAACCGAGCCCATGAATATTATATTGCGTCAAAGTCTCATTCGGAGACACAAGGATTGTGCTGTGTAGGTCAATGCGAAATACCTTCCTTGACTCATTTACCAGAACCATTGCGCGCTTTAGATTACAGAGAAATTTGCTGAATCAATAGGTCTCCACGAATCAGCGTTGCCGTTTTCAATTCATTTAATTACCCAGAAAGAAATCTAAATTACCCACAAAGCTTTGTATTATCTTTTAAATTATATAATTAGGGGATTTTCAACACGTGGCAACCGTCGTAAAATCTTAAGCTTAACAGTTTTTTATGTAAAATAATGATTAAAATGGTTTTAGAGGATTTTTAACTACACCGAAAGTTTTTAAAATTAATTTTTAGTGAATAAAAAAAAATCATTAGATGAGGTCAGTTCTTTGAACTGAGATTGCACAAATATATTTAGTCATTAAAATTTAGTCTTTAGTTCTTCCATTTCCATTGCTGTTTTTAAGATTCGAAATATAACAGTATTATTGTTCACTAGTAGCTTTGAAACATCGATGTTTTTTTTTAAATTTGAGAATTAGGCTATTTAGCTTTTTCCTTTGTAAATTTTTGCTTGGGAATAAATTCTATCAAATAAAAAATGCTTATAACAATACCGAGTTTTTTTTTATATATTTAAATCGAATATAATAAATTATAATGCTTTGTCCCTTCAAGGGCTCGATATCAAAAATTACTTATGTATAAATAAGGTACGTTTTTGAAGTATTTTAAAAATTATTAAGATTTTTTCTGATGCATGAGTAATTAATTTGAATACAACAAATTATTTATAGTGATTTTGTCCCTTCAAGAGCTCGATATCAAAAATTACTTATATGTATATAAATAAGGCACGTTTTTGAAGTATTTTAAAAATTATTAATATTTTTGCTGAGGAATATAAACGATCTAAAATCTTCGTTTTCAGGGAGCAGCGTCTGTCAACGTTGCCGGAATACATAAACATTTTTTTGCCACTTCTTTTAGTGGGCTCATGTCATCATCAGTGTTCATCTAAAAAAAAAAGAAAATATCAGTAAATTATGTATTTTCTGTTACATTTATTACAACACAAACAATACCTTCCAGTAGATGAGTGGATCCTCGTGCTCTGGCAGATAACATTTTTCCAAATATTGCCTTAAAATGATTATTGCATCTGCTCTGTAGGTTTTTGGTTTACTTAAAATTTTTGACATCAGAAAGGAAAATTTTGATTTCGATGAATCGTCTATTGGAGTATGCGGTGGAGTTAGAAGTTGATGCGAATTTTTGGCTATTGTGGCGTGTATTTCCTGCTCTAGCGCTTTGACAGATTGGTCAGCATTGGATGAGCCGTTAAAAGCATCTTTTTTGAATCTGCGATCTATAATTGTTGCTATCCTTGAAACCGTTCTGTTTTCGTATGTTGAAAACCGTACTGGCAGCCTTTTTTAGTTCACGGCTCATTCTTCGTAAGTTTTGTTGTAGTTCGTATATTAGTGGAATAATAAACGAATGGTCGCATATTTGCTTCCGGATGTTTGTAAAGTTGCATCGTAAAAAAGGGAAAGAATTCTCGACATTTCTTGTAATACTTCAATTTCATCGGCATTCAAGGGTTAAGGGCCTTTTTGAGTTGTGAGTACTATAGAGGATAAAGGTTCGGATAAAAGTAAAATACGTTTCATCATTAAATATGAACTATTCCATCGAGTTGGGACTTCTTGTATAAGTCCATAAACCGTTTCAGTCGTTTGGGACTGTTTCAGTTTTTCATTGGCCACACTACTCGACTTAAAGAAATCCACAATTCGCTTACATTTAGAAAACACGTCGGTAAAGCTAGGAAGTCGAAGAATTTCTTGAACTAAAAGATTTATTGTATGTGCAAAGCACGGAAAATTTCTGAGTTCTAAATCACACGCTCTTTTGATTGTAGCATCGTTGTCAGTAACTATTGCAATCACTTTTTTAGTTATATCCCATTCATATAAAATCATTTTAAGTATATCTGCCATATTGTTAGCTGTGTGATCAGTGGTACCTCTAATATTCTGGTCAGAACAGCAGCCGGATTCCAACTTTCGCTATAGCTAAAAATCCATCGCCCAAAAATGCTAAATGAATTTTAGCAATTTTTAGCGAATTTCGAGATTCTATCTTAAAAAGGCATCCTTAAAAATCTCCATTTTTGATTCATTTTAGGGCAGATTTTAGCGATGAACAAAATGAACCGGATAAAGTGAGTGAACTGTTTTGACAGCTAACGTAGCTAAAATTGCGATTCCAGCGTATTTTGCATGGCTATAAATCTCGATTTTTCGCTTAAACTAGTTAGAAATTGGCGACTAGCAATAATTGCTGCTAAAAAAATTTATCAACAAATCACAGCTAATTTTCATCTTGTTAATCGGTTAAACTACTGAACTATATAGAAAAAACTTTGTAATTAAACGGAAAAATGGAAAACTGCAACAGAAAAGTGACATAAGAACAACAATTTATGCTTCTGCAATATTTTGAAGAGCTTTTTTGAAAAAAGAAAATGTAGATGTTCTCTTAAATCAATTAAATATGGATATAATGAAATTCGCAAATTAAAAAAAAAAATTCCTGCGTGTTGTCTGGCAGACATGCCTTGAGCAGGGATTGCTATTATACTGTCTTTATAAAACACTTAACTCTCCTCTAATATTATCTATAATAAAAAAGATAATGCTGTTATGTGACACATTACTTAAAAGTCTAGCCCACTGACCTCTGGTAACTTCCTGAAAGGGATACGGACTTTCTTGCTTTTTTGCTTAATCTTTGCGAATATTTATTATAGACATATGTAATATAATATATATAGTTATTGTATACATAATTTACAATAAGAACATTAAAATTCATATACATATGTACGAATATCATAGTTGTATTATAAGGTCGTAAGACTGTAACAAATAAATAAATAAATAAATAAATAAATAAATAAAGAAAGAAATATTGTATTTTCCTTACGTTTTTATGCAAACTATAAAAGTGTTAGGGTCGTTAACTTATCTATTAAGGATTTAACTTTACTTTAAAATAGATAAGTTTACAGCTCCGAATAGCTTTTTGTGTTAAAGGCCCCATGGTTGATACCATCATGCTGGCGCCTTCAAGTGTTGGTGCCAGCCGATTGCCCGTGTATGTCCTTGTGGTGTGATTGTACCTGCTGCTGGTGCGACATCAAAGACGATTTCAAAATTTTATGATTGTACCAGCATTCTGGTATCGCGAGTGGTAAAATTAGCTCTTTTTTAAGTATTTTACCGAAAATTTCTTGCACTATATGAGTCAAAGCCGTGTTTGTGGAAAAATTATGCGATTTCGGCTCTAATCATTTCGGTCTTTTTGGAACCTCATTTGTAAAGAAATAAATATAGTACCAGCAAGCTGGTATGCTATATGCTTCGAGCCCGATGGTACAATCACTTGGTGGTGCCTGCAAGCTTGTGTCGTGTATTTGCCCTTTTGTATATACATGTGTATATGTAAGTAAAAAAATTTAGCTACCATTTTTAGCCACAACGAATTTTTCTTTAGCTCCTTTTAGTCCTTTTTTAAAAGGAATTTGGCTACCACTTAAAATAATTCGCGGCAGCACTGGTGCTGACGCCGCACTTCCCCTAATACGCGCATAACCTGTGCGGGTAATTGAACTCGCATGCAAAAGCAATCGAACATGCGTTAGCATAATTGAATCTATGGGAAGCGCAGCGTCAGCAGTTAATTCAGCCGGTTAGACAGTAAGTCATAGTAATAAGAAATAGCATTCAATTTTGGACAGCGAGAGCAGATGGTAAATATACTTGTACAAAGCTAACTCTTATCTTTTATATTACCAATAACTTCCCGGGGCCGCTGTGCGGCCCCCAACTTTAACTTTTTCGAGTTGACGGATGTGAGATCGATGACTGGCGCTCGAGCAGTGTGGGTCTCTGAGCAAGGGCCTTCTTAATTGTGGGGTCTTGTGAAAAGGATCCTCTTAACTACGAGAGTCCTTTTCTAGTGGTCGTGACAAGTGATGAACAGTGTTGTGATAAGTTGAAGTATTGAATGTGAAGGTGCATATAAAATGTATGGCTTGTAGATCCACATAACAAAATATTTTGAAACCGTTGACTACCTTTGGGTGTCCACCGGTTTAAAACATTAGCTTAACTCTGCGATCCATAAGTCCAGGGGCGCTCCAGGGTATAAGGGGTGAAACCAAAGAAGTTAATGAAAATCAAATAGTGAACTAAATAATTTATGGATCGTCCATCCAAATAACTCAGTATCCTTGAAGCCGCGATTTACCACCTTCGGGGGATCCTTCGGGGTTAATTCAGCGATTGCTTTCGGGACCCTCCAGAGTATAAAAGCTCCTCTTCCTAGGAGAGGTAAATTTGAGGAAAACAATAAAAAATCTAATATTGAAAGAAATTAAAGGCTCTAATAGCCGAGTGACAAATTGTCGCTTAGACCTGTGACCCCGAATGAACCTCAGGCTAAAGTTATAAATTACTACGTCCAATCCTGCGTGTCCTTAGCGACCGAACCAGAAATTCAATGATAATAAGTGGACCTGTGACTCCGAAGACCCCAGGGTACACTAATAAATAGTATTCAAAGTGAAAATTAAAATAAATTGATACCGTCTACGACTCCTCAGTTACAATACTGAATATCCTGACACAATCACATGGCTGGGTGAGTCCCTGACCCTATACTCCTAGGTATATACTCACCACATCGAAGGCTAATTGGTTAAAATACCTTGTTTATACAGCCTTGGGTATACAGCAGAACACACTGGAAACTGCTACTTCGATTTCTGCGGCATTTCCGGCATACACATAAAAATACACTGGAAATGGCAATAGGTACAAGATTATGTTGTTAAGTAAGTTGTGGCTTAGGTTGCCTTCAATGTGATTGTTGGCGACCAAAAAGGATGACACAGCCCATCCTTACCGAAACTCTAACGCCGTATACATAACAACATGGTAAAGGTTTCACAAATCTAATCGCAGCTCCTTTCTTAACTTTGTTTTGCAGGTAACTCTGAAATCGTAAGAAAGAAACCAACCTCCAACTCAAATTGAGACAGATTTTTTTTTTTAACAAAAAACTGATTGCACATAAGTAAATACATCCACAGTACGAGGACAAATATCCGAAACAAACAGAAATTAGTAACCGTGCAAAACAAAAAATACTATTCTTGCTGACATTACCCGTATAAAAGTTGCAAATTGCAGCAAAAAAAAAAAAATTTATAAAAAAAACGGGCATATTTGAAAAAAAAACGTCTAACGGGAACTGAAAAAAGTGGGCTAGGATTGGAAGCTCGATTAGCACGAATAGAATCAAGCAGCGCAATCCTAGATCAAAACTTTACCAGCATTGACGGGAGGCTAGGCAGTGTAGAATAATCAAATAATGTGGCTCAACGACTGTGTCAAAGAGCTGCAAATTTTTGAGGGAAATCCAGTTAAATATATTACATGGATACATAATGTCGAAGGCATCCTTTCTGATTACGAAGTGATCAAAGAAAAACCTTTGTATAGGGCTATCCTTTCTGGCGTGAAATAACACAAACGGCAATGACGCAAAATTTGGTTTATTTCACTTTTAAATGGGAAATAATACCAAAATCTGAGTTTTGCCTTATTTGCCATTGCTTATTTATACTGTTTGTAACAAAAACAGTTTACTGACAGAAGGAAAAAGAACCTTGTTTATTCCAAAATACAATTAAACAAATATTTTTACTTGTGAAAAGTCTATCTAAATATAGGGAAAGCGTCGTCTTTAATAACTGCTCGGCAAATTGGACATAGCGCTTTTGCATTAATTTTGTCAGCATGCTTTTTAATATGTTGAAAATATTGCTTGAAAACCTTAAAATCTTTGCATGGAACCATGGCGCAATAAACAGGTGAAGTAATAAAACAGCTTTCTCGCTTTTTCTGCTCACATTTGGCTGCCATATAGGCAAAATTTAAAGGCAATTTTTCATATAAGGCAGTGTCAAAATCTTTCTTCTCGCTCTACTTACTTCACCTGGTATAATTCCGCCATGGCATGGAACAAACAAAAGTTGCCGTTCCTGTTCGCAGCATATGTATAACACAGAGAATATTGTTTTGAGTTTTATCTTCAGTTAAAAGTTCTGCATTATCATCACTTGCTATATCCGACCAGTGCATTTCGTTTACGAAGACGAAGCGAACATATGGTTAGAAGTAGTGATGTAAAAATATGTAAAATTTTACCTACTCTCAGACTAAATTTGAACGTATACTCGGAACAAGCGACGGGTGTTATAAAGGGCGTAATAAACAGGTGAAGTAATTAAACAGCTTTCTCGCTTTATTTTCTAACATTCGGCTGCCTTATAGTCACAATTTATAGGCAAACTTCCAAATAAAGCAGTGTCAAAATCTTTCTTCTCACTCTAATATTACTTCACCTGGTATAATTCCATCATGGGTGGGGTGAATGCAATAACACCATACGCAATAATTATCATTACTTGGACATTAAAAAGCAGTTTCAGAAGTGAACTAGTGTCATTTTATTATTATTCCTTTTTCTAAACGGTTATAATGCCGCCAGTGCATAATTGTGAAAGGAGGGGAGGGGGCGGGGGACGCGAGCGCAAGCACGACGTCGAACGCGACGCCGCGCGGGGTGGCGCGCGAACGCGGACCGCCGCGACGCTGGGCACTTTCAAAATTGTAGACTTACAAGTCCGTCCATTTGACTTATTCATGTACTACTTTTTGTCAAATGTAATTGGGTGACTACCTACATATATGCACTATTTTGCTTTATTACTCAAATTGTTAATTTTAAAAGTTGGTCTTATTGCTCAACGAGAAATGAACTAAAGCAAAATTGTGTTATTTCACATTCAATTGGTAAATAACACAAATTTGCGTTATTGCCGTTTGTGTTATTTCACCCCCCCATTCCAGAAACCAAAAACACTTCCTGAGAATACAATAGTGCATACGAATGCACTGATGGAGTTGTTGTCCCCACAAATAATTTGTTGCAAAACCACCAGAGGCCGGCCATACCTCCTCGAGCCCGGACCAGTTATAATTGGACAAACAGAAGCGCTGGCCAAGAATACAACAGAGTGCCATACAATAAGTTCCAGGCTAATCAGGAGTCCAACACTTCGCCTCCAGGCAGACCCAAGGCTCCGAAACCTGCGGAGAAAATGGAAATCGATGGCAATCAGTCTAAGGAGGTAAACTACATGAATCGACCTGCAAGCAACAACGCATTTAAAAGAGAACCAGTGTCATCAATTGAAAGACTTCCAAAACAAAAAAGACTTTACAACATGGAAGCAAGTAACAGTCAGCCAGGAGAAGAAGAGGCTCAGCAGGTAAATTTTATGACGGACGGGTCACCAGCCTATTTCATATAAAGGGCGCTGCTTTGTATTCCAGCATACCCTACCTAACTTGCGTCACCAAAGACAATATTACCCTTAAGTTCTTTGTCGACACTGGGGCGAACAAAAATTTTGTGAATCCCAAACTAGCTCAACTCCGGTTGAACCACCCTTTTCAGTACAAACTGTTGCAGGTCCTGTTCCAATAAACAAAAAAAATAGTGTAAAATTTTTCCACAATACAGGTAATGATACTGTACTAACGTTTAATGCCCTACCGGCGCTGACTTCTTTTGATGGCATAATAGGTGACGATACCCTGAAAGAATTGGGGGCTGTGATCGATAGGAAAAATCATACCTTGAAAATAGATCTAGATATTAAAATTCCACTCAAGAATAAAACCGTTGGGGGTATTAATTTTTCTGAAGAATCGATCCCGGAGGCAGTGTTGCCCGCTTAGAAATCTCTACTTAAAAAATATTCGCATCTCTTTGAGCCCCTGAGGGCAAAAAACTAACATTAATACGTCTGTCAGGGCCGAAATGAAACTACCACAGAAGATCCTATATATGCCACAAGCTATCCCTACCAAAGCCTTCTAGAGAAAAGCAATACAGGATGGTAGTGGACTTTAAAGGCCTAAATGCAATCACGCCATCAATGCAACATTAGCCAGCCTCGGCCACGCCAAGTACTTCACGACTATCGATCTGACGCCCGGGTTCCACCAAATAGTAAAGAAAGATGCCGACATCCCGATAACAACATTTTCAACCATGAATGTGAAGTACGAATTTCTAAGACTTCCGTTAGGGCTGAGGAATGCGCCGGCCATATTTCAGCGCATGATAGACAACGGCTTTAAGGAGCATATTGGGAAAATATGCTACGTCTATATTAACGATATCATATTTGGAAAAGATTTAGACGAGCATATGAAAAACGTCGATATGGTATTCGAAAGGCTGGCAGACGCCAACGTCAGGGTAAACATAGAAAAAACAAAGTTGATGAGAACGGAGGTAAACTTCCTGGGGTATATAATAACCTCCGATGGTATAAAAGCAGACCCTTCAAAGATCCAGGCCGTGGAAGCTTTATTCCTCCCGGACGCTAAAAGAGTTGATACGTTTTCTTGGAATGTGATCGTATTATCGAAAATTCACCGAGATTATGCCAGGCGAAACCCTTAACCAACCTAGCGCGAGGGGAAAATGCGCGGATTAAGGCTAGTCAGTCGAGAAACGTTCGCATTAATCTGGATGCGGATGCTCTTCAGGCGTTTGAGGACCTAAAAAAATTGCTTATCTGCTCACAGATCCTTGCTTTTCCTGATTTGGGGAAATCATTTCAATCTTACAACTGATGCTTCAAACTATGCCATAGGAGGGGCGTTATCTCAAGCCGAACCCGGAAAAGATCGGCCCATCGCATATATATCGCATATGAAGAGATGGAAGGCCAGAATCGAAGAGTATAACCACGAATTGGTTTACACTCCAGGTAAATCAATTGTCGTGGCCGACGCTCTGTCAAGACTGCCGTGCCAGGCAAACCTTTTAAACAGCGCAGGGTCAACGGGTAAGGTAGATGGTGATGAAAGTGGAAGTCCGACCAGGGTAAACGCACAATTGAACAGCGCTTCAGCTTCAGAAATTAAAAGTGGTATGGCGACTGTCAATAGCGCGGCGCAAGATGCATCGGATCTAATTCCTCACGTCGGATGTTCCCTGAATGTATTTCGTAATCAAATAGTACTCAGAGAAGGTAATGCTTTAACATGCGTAGAAAACCCACATCCTGGCTTTACTCGACACTACATCACCCTGGATAGCATCGATAAACCGACAATAATAGAAGTACTAAAGGAACGAGTTAATCCGTCCCTCATAAACGGTATTAAAATCCCAGAAATCGTCTGCAACTGATACAAGAGGAATATTTAAAACATTTTCTCTTATATAAAATTAGGATAACTCAGCGGGTAGTTGAGGACGTGGCCAACGAAAACAGAATTTGCAAAATAGTGGAAGATGAACATTAGATGGCACACAGGAACGCCAGCACAGTGGTTGCATTTATATGGGGAGAGCGGCCAAAAATACTATTAATGGACATATCGAGATAAAATTTTTACCCTAAGGTCTGTTAAGAGTAAAAACTGTAATATGTAAAAGTGGGCGGGGTTATACACGCCCACATACAGTCATGTGAAAAAGAATAGGCACATGACATTGCGACCAGTTTCGGCTATTTTTATTTTATTTTTTTGTTTCATTTCATTTCATTTCATTTCATTTATTATAAAATATAACATTAGCACAATAAGATCCCAATGATCTTTTATAGTACAACTGTTACTTATAATAAAGAATTAAAATATGTTAATGTTTAAAATTAAGTTATATATAAGACAAAAACAGGAACAACAAAAACTTACAAAACTCTATAGAGAATCACAATGGAGCATAAAGAAAAACATAAGAATAATGTATTGTATAACTTTGGATATGAAATAGCATTTTAACGAAAATAAGAATACAAACCACTCTTAAAGTTGCTTATGTTCAAACTATTATGAATGTGAGATGGAATCGAGTTCCAGTTGCGAATAGCATTAACAAAAGATAGTCCTGCAGATGTTAGATAATTATAGTTGGGCACGATCAATTCCGTTAGGCGCGCAGATTTCGGGAAAGACAATTTTTCAAACAGATAGCTAGGTTCCTTATCCATCATAAGGCGAAATAGAAAAATGCAATTTCTAGCCTTCAGGTATTAAAAAAAAAAATAACTAACAAAAACCACATAAGTCCAAATTTCAAACTTTGTAAAAAAGGTAGAAAAATTTAACAAAATTTTAAAACATCACAAACCTTTTTAATTATAACTTTTTTAAAAATCTGGGTGTGCAGTTTTATAGCCTATGGCAGCAGCCCATGGAAAATAAAGAACAAATTCTGGAAAAGTAATATTTCCCTAAAATGGCAAGTCGGATAAGGAAATTCGCATCTACCTGTGACACTTGCCTCACAAACAAGTACGATAGACATCCCGCGGTACCCCCTATAAAGGAAACGGCAATTCATAAATACCCATGCGAAATATTGCACGTTGATATTTTCGAAAACGAAAAATTTCTATCCCTAATTAGGGCTAAGACAAAAAAAAAAACACGATCAGGTGCACACAGATGGAAAAGTTAAAAACGCTACAGATAAACAGAAACATATGTATGTATGTAAAAAAAGCATCTACAGCCCACTCAAAAATAGCAGGAAATGCTATATAAAAGAGGCATCTATAGCCCACNTTTACTTCTTACTTGTACGGCATTGCCAACACTAAAATCTTATAGCCAATGTAGTAGATTTTTACTTTGGCCTTGCCATAATTTCAGAATAACAAATTTATCTTTACAGGTGAGATGAGAAAACGAAAATACCTAAAACGCGCTTTAAAGTGAGGAGCAATTTTTCCGCCCAGTTAGTAAAGGTAACTTTATTGCCTACATTAGAAAACGGCCCTAAGAAATAGCAATAAATGGTAGTTATATATAAGAGACATCTATAGCCCACAAAAAATAAATAAATTGCAAGAAATGCTATATAAAAGAGGCTTCTATGGCACATTAAAAAATAGCAAGGAATGCATATACTATTGCAAAAATGCAACTCTTCTACCGCAAGACTTGATAAGCCCACAGAAATCGAAGCGGGCCATACATTATTTTTTTTTGTTTGCAAAAATTTCTAGCATACTTTGATTTGAGTTCAATATTAAAGCCGAACTCTTGGATTATTTGGTCTGGTCAATACTAAGTTTACAGGCGCGGGGACGGCAAATAAAGGAATTAAGTGATTAGATAGTATAATAGTATAAAAAATAAAACCAAAAAAATTTATAAATAAAAAAAACCTTGTAAAAACAGAATACTGATAATTAAAAGATAAGCGAAACACTTACTAACAATTAGTTAATTTGTTTTTGTTATTTTTATGGCCTTATAACAATTATATTCAACAATTTTTATGAGCTCGAGGCCGTATTAAGTGCAAACTTATTGTGGAAAAGCAACAATAATTTGAAAAATGGTAGAAGTGATAGCTATTTCGGAAATCACCACATTTCCTCAGTGCCTACGCACTGTGCTAAGTTTGTCTTGTTAATTCTTGTTGCTTATTTTCCACTATTTCACTTTTGCTAAGCCAACTACAATCAAGCGCAGATATTCCGCTGCAATTCACTTGATCATGTGGTTGTTGGTTCTGTTGGTTTTGTCAATGTTATTGTGGCTTGTTAACATTTTATTTTTAATATTTTTATTGAGCTTTGTACCACGATTGTTTATTAGGAAAAATTGAAAAAGCAACAAAGTCTAAGCGGTAGAAGTTATAGCACTATTTCGGAGATCACCACATCTCCTCATCAGACTTCTTTTTTCTAGACTTCAGCAGGGATCGAACCTGCGAATTCGATGTTCAAAGTCAGAAGCGTTAACCACTGAGCTATGTACATCCCGTAAACTCTTGTTGCTAATTCATTTTCCTTATTCAACCAACTACTATCAAGTGCAGCTGATTTGCCGCTATTTAAACTCGACAGCGTGGTTGTTGTTGTCAATTCTATACATCCATTTGCTTATTTGCTTTTTTGTATAGTTTCAGGCAGGCTCTTCCTAAACTATGTATTTGTCAATGTTATTGTGGCTTGTTAACATTTTATTTTTAATATTTTTATTGAGCTTTGTACCACGATTGTTTATTAGGAAAAATTGAAAAAGCAACAAAGTCTAAGCGGTAGAAGTTATAGCACTATTTCGGAGATCACCACATCTCCTCATCAGACTTCTTTTTTCTAGACTTCAGCAGGGATCGAACCTGCGAATTCGATGTTCAAAGTCAGAAGCGTTAACCACTGAGCTATGTACATCCCGTAAACTCTTGTTGCTAATTCATTTTCCTTATTCAACCAACTACTATCAAGTGCAGCTGATTTGCCGCTATTTAAACTCGACAGCGTGGTTGTTGTTGTCAATTCTATACATCCATTTGCTTATTTGCTTTTTTGTATAGTTTCAGGCAGGCTCTTCCTAAACTATGTATTTGTCAATGTTATTGTGGCTTGTTAACATTTTATTTTTAATATTTTTATTGAGCTTTGTACCACGATTGTTTATTAGGAAAAATTGAAAAAGCAACAAAGTCTAAGCGGTAGAAGTTATAGCACTATTTCGGAGATCACCACATCTCCTCATCAGACTTCTTTTTCTAGACTTCAGCAGGGATCGAACCTGCGAATTCGAAGTTAAAAGTCAGAAGCGTTAACCACTGAGCTATGTACATCCCGTAAACTCTTGTTGCTAATTCATTTTCCTTATTCAACCAACTACTATC
>NW_016157229.1:213849-218527 GCF_001687245.7 Rhagoletis zephyria | reverse complement strand
GATCGTCGGTTCGAATCCTACTGAAAGAAGTCTGATGAGGAAATGTGGTGATTTCCGAAATAGCTATCACTTCTACCATTTTTTCAAATTATTGTTGCTTTTCCACAATAAGTTTGCACTTAATACGGCCTCGAGCTCATAAAAATTGTTGAATATAACTATTAGTTAAGTAAAAAATTTTCAAACAAAAGCACTAACAGATACCGGCTCAGTGATGCCAGATTGTGGGTAATTTCCCTATTTGCGGGATATTTTGCAATGAAAATTATTAAAAGGGAATAAAGGGACATTTGAAATAAAAAAGGGATTTTCTTGTAACACAATTATCGATGCGTAATTGATCGAAGTTCAAGAATATTCGACTCTGTTACGTAATTAATCGTTCTGAAGTTGTAATGTGAGTAATATTATGTATAATTATTAAAAATTATAAGGGCAATTTTGCAATTTTTCTCACGTTAACCAATTCAAGCGCTGAGTAAGGAACGTAAAAAACTGAACAAATTATCAAATGAAATGCTAAATTGTACATGTATGCAGGCCCGTCGATAGGGTGGTGAGAAAGGGGTGAATCCCCCCGGGCCCGAGCTTCTTAAAGGGCCTAAAATATGTGCCTGTGCGATATACATACGTGTAGATTATAATTAGGTTTTTAAATGGCTTGTAGTCTGTTTTATGCAATAAGTAGCATGAATTCAGTAGACTTGCGATTTTACATACAATCAAAAGAAATTAAGAACATGATTCTTCCATTATTATTTAAGTCGGACGGGTTTCGTAAAAAAATTGTGTCATGTCTCCGATTCGCTTAAATTTTTTTTTTTGGTTCTATACATGAAATAAGCTAACACGTCTTCGAAGAATTTTTTTTTTATTTTTTTCCTTCTTAGATATGATCTGTCCAATTTTGTACTTGTACTGTAACGAACTTCTTCAAATCGTTATATCTCGGGTTCTGCTCGTCGTAGAGTTATAAGATGGCCAAGGTTGTCCTAAAGCTAACTGAGCTATTAACAGTTGAACTTCTTGATGTTGATTTGCATAGTGAAGACCAGTAAATTAGGGATTTGAAATTATACCGTCGTATTCCTTGTTGAATTCTATATAAAACAGTGGCCGTTTTCCAAGAACTATTCTTAAAATATTTTTCTTTATGACGAGATGGTGATGAAGTTGGCAAAATGCAGATTTTATTGCGGATTTGGGCAGAATATCGCTTCGTTAACAATATTCGTTCCACAAAGTTTTAAATCCATATAGATATTCTTGCAAAATCCACAATAAATTCTAAATTTTTGAACTTTGGTTTTAATATAGCCATGCCCATTTCTAGGAGTTTGACGTCGCCTTACAGAAAAATCTTGCCATGCAAATATTATACCTGGATAGGTATTCTAACGGAATCCGCAATATAATTGAAATTCTTGCAAAACCCCGATGTTTACACCTTGCTAAATATATCTTATCATAAGTTTTCGAAAACAAATTACAAAAATTTGTTGACTCAAAAAAAAAGCATTTCGTCATAAAAAAAAATAATTCTTGAAAAACGCCCAATTTTTTTAAATATGTTTTTTATAGAGAATTCAACAAGGAATACGATGGTATAATTTTAAATCTCTAATTTACTGGTCTTCACTATGCAAATCATATTCAAAAAGTTCAACTGTTAATAGCTAAGTTAGATTTGAGACAATCTTTACCACCTCATGTATAGAAATGTTAAGCCCATTTCTTTAGCTTTAAAACGACGTTAAGACGATTTGAAGTACTAAATGATTAGTCAGAACCACGAAAAAATGCAAATTTTGACTGACCGTGAAGAAAAAAATTAAAAAAAAATCCTCGAACACGTGTTACCTTATTTCATGTATAGAACACATAAAAAAATTTGAAGCCAATCGAAAGTGTTATACCAAATTTGGTGTCCGATATGAAAAAGAATGTCATAATTATAGATATAGCTTTGAAAGTTTCTGTTGCTGTGCAGCAGTAGGTCGTTTCAGAAGTAATTTTCTGCGTAGAACTCGAGATCGATCTTAGAACTGCGCCAATATATTGAGGTTTTTCGCGGTTAAGTTGAAGGGAAAATCGTATGGCACCATTCGAGAGTGCATTTTGAGGGATAATAACAGTACTAGAAAAATACTTGAAATAATTCCAATAGATTTTTATTATTTAATCATAAAACCTTCTTCTTCGTTTACCTTCTTATTTTGCTTCTTTTGGCCCCATTCCTTTTTGAAATAATACGATTCTTAGGTTTTTTTTTATAGTTATAGTAGTAGATCCGACAAAGGCACGACCTTCACCCATCTGTTTAATGGATGAAATCTACTTTGTATGAAATTTAACGTGTTAGAAAATATTTCGCGAGTGGGTTAGATGAAAAAATCCTGACCAGGATATTTTTAATTAAATATTCAAAAATTATTATTATTTTTTAACTTTGCATTTGTTTAATGAACAAATTACAAATATACCAATCGAAAGCATAAAGCCTATAGAATGTGTTAAAGAGATGAGTGAAAATTACTAATATTACCTACCAGGTCATACATGCCAACCCGATAGGTAGGCCAGGAAAAAATATACAACCCAACGTTTTCACATTCTATAGGCTTAATACTTTCGATTGGTATATAATTTGTTCATTAAACAAATGAGCACAAAATTAAAAAAATAATAATAATTTTTGAATGTTTAATTAAAAATATCCTGGCCAGGATTTTTTCAGCCAACCCACTCGCGAAATATTTCCTAACGCGTTAGATTTCATACGAAGTAGATTTCATCCATTAAACAGATGGGTGAAGGTCGTGCCTTTGTCGGATCTTAGACTATTAGAAAAAATATAAATTTTGACTATGGGTCAATAGCACGTTGAATACATAGCTTGCAATCTTGCTTTCCAATGAGCCCTATCTCTAACTAAATAAAAAATAATTTTAACTGAAAACTCAATTAGTAAAAAATACTTACGTTACAAATTCAGCGCACGGAAAACCTTCGGAAAAGTATAGTCTGTTTTCTGGGTAAGGAGATCGGTCTTAATTTGTCGGTCTGTGTAATTAAGAGTATAGGAAACTGCTTTATTTTATTGTAAAGAAGGCCGAAAATGCTCTAAGAAAAGCAGATTTTTCCATTTTTTAGCCTGGTGGATTCCGCGCAAAAAAAACTTCTTGATGTACTGGACATTACATTAAGAAATGCTGCCGACTTTATTTTTATTAAGAAAGTTAATCACTGAATATTTTGTCGAAGACTTTTTTCTTAACCTCAAAATAATACAAGGCAATGGAAGACAAGCAGGTATAATGCAATGGTGGTCCTTAAATATAAACAAACCTTAAGTTCATGTTGTGATATTTTAATTTTCATTAATTTAAAGGTGTCTCAGGATTAAGTGAATTTTCCTATTTGAGAGAAGGAGATTTGTGTTAATATTTATATTGTCTGATACCTCAGAATATGTATGACCCAGATATAATCAAAAATCGGCGAAACCTTGGTTTCGTTTTCGGCGATTTGGGCCATATGCTTTTAAATTAATACAATTTATATATAGGTGCCCGTGATTTTTTAGTCCCGGGTCCGAGTTTGCTCTCGACGGCCCTGAATGTATGTATGTATATAAAATAACGGTTGCTTTTGAATCAAAAAAAAGTCAGGTGCTTGAACTTTAAAGTCACCAAAAATCATATTAGCTCACACAATACAAATAATAACTGTGATAGCTTTAAGAATTGCCAGTAAGTTTTCAATATTAAAAAACACAAATGTATGTATGTATGCATATACATTAAAGTGGTCCAAAAATGTATGTAAAAAAATAAGGTCGCATTTTTAATGCCGCCAGCCCCTAGGATTGTTCTATACCAAAAAAAAATATACCCCTATTTTTTTATTTTGAAATAAAAAAAAATTAGGGAGTGCTCAAAGCGCTCAAAGTTTTCAATTTATTTTAATTCTGGAAAATCAATATTTTTTTGATGGGAAAACTTTGTTTATCTTCAGGAGATTCCCGGTAATAATACCCAATTGCTCCTTTAACAATTTTTTCATGGTAACTATATCTTATAGGTCCTAGAGAATTCAATGGGGGGACCAATAAAACATCTTTAATCATAAAAAATGGTTAAATAAACAATTGGATATTAATATTTTAAGTCTCCTGAAGAAAACCACAGTTTTACGATTGAAAAATATTGATTACACTATGCGACAGTCAAAATCGGGATGGGATGAAACCAACGGGAAATGTTATATCGGTCAAAAACAAGTTATTCGTGCATCGATTTGAAGTTAGTAACTATCATATAGGGGAAATATTCTTGTCAAAATGAGATACCTTCAATTAATTGTGAATAAAAGCGAAACGCGTCCATCGATTTTCATGATCTATGTCTCATTTTGCTTAAAGGTTATGTGACTCTGCGTGAAAGTAATACGACTTGCCTTTTTTCCGTTTTAGATTTTTTATGAATTTAAAAAATAAAAAAATTTAATATTTTAGGCAAAAAATATTTTTTTTCTTCATACATTTATTTTTACCGGCAAAACTGTTGATTATATAGAAAAACATTATATGAACAGATTAAATTCAACAATTTTATAATGAGCTCGAGGCCATTTTTCAAATGAAAATTTATTGTGGAAAAGCAACAATAATTTGAAA
>NW_016157229.1:194848-211138 GCF_001687245.7 Rhagoletis zephyria | reverse complement strand
CTTAGCACGGTGCATAGGCAACTGGCTGAGTCAGTGGGATCGTCGGTTCGAATCCTACTGAAAGAAGTCTGATGAGGAAATGTGGTGATTTCCGAAATAGCTATCACTTCTACCATTTTTTCAAATTATTGTTGCTTTTCCACAATAAATTTTCATTTGAAAAATGGCCTCGAGCTCATTATAAAATTGTTGAATATAATTGTTAAAAGGCCAAAAAATAACAAAAAACAAATGAACAGATTAAAGGAATTGTAATTTTTAATTTTTTTAAATTTGTTTGAGCAAAATCGGACTAGTGGTTCTCGACCACCAAAGGTGACAATTTCCCCTATATGATAGTTACTAACTTCAAATCGATATATCTCGATTCCTGGACGTGACCCAGCGAAACGCAGGGACACGTATAACTTCTTTTTTATCGATATAACTTTCCCCGGTAGTTTGAACCCTTCCCGATCACTGACCCCTACCATTTGTCTCACAGTGTTATCAAGAGTTTTATACCATTTTTACGTAAATTTGTTTTTTTCACCATACAAAATACATGGAAAATTTTGAGCGCTGTGAGCACTCCCTAAATATTTTTTGATTTCAAAATAAAAAATAGGGGTATATTTATTTTCGGTTCAGAACAATCCTAGGGGGTGGCGGCATTAAAATTCCGACTTTATTATTTTGGACCACTCTAATATACATACATACATATCGTTACCTTAATATAGAAAAAAGTTTCTTCAAAATCTTGAGTTTTAATATACACTGAAGGTATTTTATGAAAGTAGTAGATGTTTTTAAATTATTTTAGGCCTTTAGTGAGTAATCTACCGACTTTAGAATTTCTAAAGAATATTATATGTATGTCTACATATGTATGTTAAGGTAAATATATAATTCTTTGGGAATTAAGTGGGATTAATTTTTAAAATGTCGAGGGATTTTTTAAATGTTGAGGGATTTTTTCCCGATTTTCGTGGGTAATTTAAAAGAGAATGTCATCACTGTACCGGATAAACACATACTAACGACTATTTAAGAGAAAATTATTTGGAACAACGTAGACTAATCTCAGGCTAGGTAGAGCCTTTTCTTCGTACTGTCCCCGAAGTGAGATACAAAAATATAAAATTCACAAAACTTGCGGTGTAGATATCTAAAAAGGCCACAATAATTCAAAATTTTTTTCTTTCTCATAAAACTATTGAAGGATAGTTTACTCTTCATATCCGGCGTTTGTGGCTTCAGCATATACAGCTACGACTCCCTCCGGTGACTATTGATCACGGGCAGGGCTGAATCTTGAATGGACACTTTAGTCTCGTCCACGTGATTGACCTTAACTACTTTAACATGGCGTTGGAAAAACTAAGAGGGTCAACACGGTATGAGATCGAAAACCAAGCAGTGAGGACAGTGTTACAGTTCCACCTGAACCAGACTGAGCTACGTCTTGAAGAGCTTAAAATGACCAAATTGAGAAGTGCACGTTCTAGTTATTGACCGGATCGGTTCGGCATGGAAGTGGATTGCTGGCTCTCCTGATGCTGCGGACTGGGACTACATCTTACGAAGCCTAAACAAGGTGGTGACCAACAACGATTGAGATAGCAAATCAAATAATGGTTCACATTAATGCAACCGGCAAGAGTGTTAAAGAGGAGGACCTTGAACTTCTGGACCTAAGTAAGGTTCTCATCCTTAAAGAACAAGTATCGGAGGTAGTGTAAGTATGCCAAATAGCTTGATCGAGAGGAAATCCATAGACTTAAATATACTCGAAGAGGAGTCCTTACCATACCAAAACGTAATCGAGGCTACCGAACATGGATCGGCATCCGTATACTCGAACGAAACACTTCTTCTGTATGTTCTTTCCATGCCAAAGGTGAAGCCGGACAGCTGTCGACTCTTAATGACACGAGCTGCTATAATAAATGGACAACATGTAGTACTCGACTATGATAAAATGCTGATAAATCAGGACGAAATGTTCGGTATTAAAAATTATTGCCCGTCCATTGGCAATTACTTAATTTTTACACCTAAATCTTTGACCAGACTACCAGAAAACGGATGCATAGCGGGATTATTAAAAGGCGGAAATGCGAAATGCCACTTCGAACCATCCAACATCATAATCAAAGAAATGATAGACGAGACATCACTCTTCCTAACAAACTATTGGGGTAAAATCCAAAAAAAAAATACGAAAATGTCCTGAATGGAACATACGTCATATTGCTCAACAACCAAACCAAACATTTACCAGCAGGTCGACAAGGGTGGTACAGGCCTTGTCACCTGCATTGAATTTGGACTAAATTTACGAGCTTAGCATAACAAACATCCAACACCTACGGAAACTGGGCGAAACCTTTCATTTTTCGCTGATTATCGACACTGTTGCTTTCACGAAACTTGCATCAATATGCTACGTAATTTAAAGGAACATTACTACAACTATCTACTTTCCCAGGCTCAATCGCTCCATAAAACAAGATCAGCCAAACGCCCACTTCAAAGATCTACGTCAGGAACTACCTCATCAGCGGGACGCAGATGTTTAAAGGTGGGTTAGTTAGTACGGGGCTAACACACATACCTGTGTGAATGTGCTGACCAGGGTTGTTGCGAATATTCGCATTCGCATTCGCAACCGCGGAGCTTCCGCATCAACTTTAGCATTCGCATTCGCTTTCGCATTCGCAAAAATTAATTGCGAATATTGAAGGGACCGAAAATTACAGTTATGTTTTTTTACGAGTTAAACTTGGCCAAATATTTTTTATTCCGAAATAAAAGTACTTTCCCAAGCACATTGAACAGGTAGTATCAGTAGAGCAGCTGATTTGATTTTTAGTTTTATTTATTTCAAATTATTTGGTCTCGAAAATATAAAATTTTTAAAATTTGTTATCACAAAAATTCTAAATTGTTAAAATCTATTTGCATGTGAAACCTTTTTCCATACAAAACAAGCGATTGAATAACAGCTTTTGGAACGTTCGCCCAACTCAGCAGCACAACCACTGATTACTGGGCCTTGCAAGGGATGGATCGAAATAAAGTTGCAAAATTTTTTATTTTTTTACCAGTTTCAATTTTTAATATTTTTTATTTCACATGGCGCGCTTTGATTTAGAAGNAACATGGCGTTGGAAAAACTAAGAGGGTCAACACGGTATGAGATCGAAAACCAAGCAGTGAGGACAGTGTTACAGTTCCACCTGAACCAGACTGAGCTACGTCTTGAAGAGCTTAAAATGACCAAATTGAGAAGTGCACGTTCTAGTTATTGACCGGATCGGTTCGGCATGGAAGTGGATTGCTGGCTCTCCTGATGCTGCGGACTGGGACTACATCTTACGAAGCCTAAACAAGGTGGTGACCAACAACGATTGAGATAGCAAATCAAATAATGGTTCACATTAATGCAACCGGCAAGAGTGTTAAAGAGGAGGACCTTGAACTTCTGGACCTAAGTAAGGTTCTCATCCTTAAAGAACAAGTATCGGAGGTAGTGTAAGTATGCCAAATAGCTTGATCGAGAGGAAATCCATAGACTTAAATATACTCGAAGAGGAGTCCTTACCATACCAAAACGTAATCGAGGCTACCGAACATGGATCGGCATCCGTATACTCGAACGAAACACTTCTTCTGTATGTTCTTTCCATGCCAAAGGTGAAGCCGGACAGCTGTCGACTCTTAATGACACGAGCTGCTATAATAAATGGACAACATGTAGTACTCGACTATGATAAAATGCTGATAAATCAGGACGAAATGTTCGGTATTAAAAATTATTGCCCGTCCATTGGCAATTACTTAATTTTTACACCTAAATCTTTGACCAGACTACCAGAAAACGGATGCATAGCGGGATTATTAAAAGGCGGAAATGCGAAATGCCACTTCGAACCATCCAACATCATAATCAAAGAAATGATAGACGAGACATCACTCTTCCTAACAAACTATTGGGGTAAAATCCAAAAAAAAAATACGAAAATGTCCTGAATGGAACATACGTCATATTGCTCAACAACCAAACCAAACATTTACCAGCAGGTCGACAAGGGTGGTACAGGCCTTGTCACCTGCATTGAATTTGGACTAAATTTACGAGCTTAGCATAACAAACATCCAACACCTACGGAAACTGGGCGAAACCTTTCATTTTTCGCTGATTATCGACACTGTTGCTTTCACGAAACTTGCATCAATATGCTACGTAATTTAAAGGAACATTACTACAACTATCTACTTTCCCAGGCTCAATCGCTCCATAAAACAAGATCAGCCAAACGCCCACTTCAAAGATCTACGTCAGGAACTACCTCATCAGCGGGACGCAGATGTTTAAAGGTGGGTTAGTTAGTACGGGGCTAACACACATACCTGTGTGAATGTGCTGACCAGGGTTGTTGCGAATATTCGCATTCGCATTCGCAACCGCGGAGCTTCCGCATCAACTTTAGCATTCGCATTCGCTTTCGCATTCGCAAAAATTAATTGCGAATATTGAAGGGACCGAAAATTACAGTTATGTTTTTTTACGAGTTAAACTTGGCCAAATATTTTTTATTCCGAAATAAAAGTACTTTCCCAAGCACATTGAACAGGTAGTATCAGTAGAGCAGCTGATTTGATTTTTAGTTTTATTTATTTCAAATTATTTGGTCTCGAAAATATAAAATTTTTAAAATTTGTTATCACAAAAATTCTAAATTGTTAAAATCTATTTGCATGTGAAACCTTTTTCCATACAAAACAAGCGATTGAATAACAGCTTTTGGAACGTTCGCCCAACTCAGCAGCACAACCACTGATTACTGGGCCTTGCAAGGGATGGATCGAAATAAAGTTGCAAAATTTTTTATTTTTTTACCAGTTTCAATTTTTAATATTTTTTATTTCACATGGCGCGCTTTGATTTAGAAGAAAAAATCATAACAGTTTTTGACACTTTCGATACCAGAAGCAACAACAAAATACACGCAAATATTGTTTTTGCTCTAATGCTACTACCTGTTTGATATGCCTTGTCCTTTCCGGATAATAAACAAACCGCTTGTCCAAATTAAACAAGTTTGGTATCCAATGAAAGAGGACTTGCATAGCTTTAAAACTGAAATGTCTAAAAGAGGAAAGCCTCACATTGAAAAATATTTCAATAAAAAATTTTAATTAATTACCATAGAACCAACATTGGGTCAGGTATGTATTTACATGAATTTCTTTAAGTTATAAAAAAATATAAATCGAGGTGGTAGCCTTAATTCGTTATTTCTGTTTAAAAGCTATTTCAGTCATCTTTCATATGATACCAAATTTGTTTAATTTGGATAAGCGGTTTCTTTATAATCCGGATAGGACGTTTATTTCGGAATAAAAAATATTGGGCCAAATTTAATTCTGAAAAAATAACTGTTAATTTCGGTCCTTGGAATATTGTACAAGTAAGAATTAAGCATTAAACTTGAGTTACAAAAACTAAAATCGAAAAACGCTGATGACGTGACAAATTCCGAAACAACCAAAATAATGAGAATGAAGAATTCTTTCGAAAAAAACGGTGTTTAAACAACGATTTCGCTATGATGCTAGATGGCGAAGATTAATGTCAGGAGGATACATCCGACATTTGCATTTTCGGACAAAGATCAGGATAAGGCAGATTATTAAAAATTATTAACCATTTTTTATTTACCTAAATCACCTGATTTACCCACCTAAATTATTTCTTAAAAATACATGATGACATCCGCATTCGCATCCGCGGATGTCTAAAATTCCACATTTGCGACATCCCTAGTGCTGACACCGACTTTCCCAAACACGCGCATAACCAGTGCGGGTAATTGAACTCGCATGCAAAAGCAGCCGAACATGCGTTAGCATAATTTAATCTATGGGAAGCGCAGCGTCAGCAGCTAATTCAGCCGGTTAGACAGTAAGTCATAGTAATAAGAAATATTTTGTTAGCATTCAATTTTGGACAGCGAGAGAAGATGGTAAATATACTTGTACAAACCTAAATCTTGTATTTTATTTTAGCAAGGGCTTCCCGAGGCCGCTGTGCGGCCCCCAACTTCAACTTTTTCGAGTTTACGGATGTGAGCTCGATGACTTACATATATTAAAACATCTAAATTTTTCATAGATAACTATTAAATAACGAATTCCCCAAATTTCCTCATAACATATCGTTCCCCAAACATTACCCACAAAAATTGTAATTTCCCCGAATTTCGGGAATTACCCGATTATGTCAAAGGTGAAAGACGTTAAGTGTTACCTAGGGAAGGAATAGCTTAAAAATATTAAATTAAAGTGTTGAAAGCGAAAAAGGGCCAAAAGTCGCACGAATTTTCAAAAAGCGGCAAAGACTGAATATTTTCAAAAGGTTGGTACCTGGGGGATTGGCCCTCATAAAGGGCCAAATTGCGACTTTAGTCGCCCAAAACGGTAACACTTCTCCAAGGGATTACTCCATGGCAGTGATGCCAATAGTAGGGAAAAGAGGCTACATATAGGGAAATTCAGCCTTAAATTTGCGATGTAAGGAAAAGAGGACAGACTTTCAATATTACCTTAAAAGTTGGGAATTTCAAAATTCTGTATTTGTCTCTTTTTTCACAAAATTTTCTTTTCTGTTCTCATATAATTTATTTTAATTGAATCGGTGGGTTCGACAACCGTACAAGTTCAAAATAAGTTTTTCGTTGTTGAGATCAAAAACAGTACGGACGTATGTAGATGCTTTTCTCCCAATTTCACGGTAGCAATCAGCTGTGCTATGTTAACAGCTAATATAATCTAATACGGTGAAATAAGACAAAAATCGTGCATGTCTGACTTTGGACTTGTACGGTTGTCTAATTACTAATGAGTTGAAATTAATTCAATGTTGTAACGAATGTTAGCAAGTTTAACCTTCATATGTGCTTGAAAAGACCCACTGAAGAGCAAGACTATTAAAGTATGTACTTTGTCTGCGCTTGAACATTCTCATTTGACCAAAGTTTTCCTAAGGTCGGTCCACATAGAACTTTCGCGTTGGCTATGGCGTTGGCGTTGGTTTGAGAGAACGCACGTTAAAAGTATGCTTGCTACAATGAACGCTTGGCAGAGAATACTTGGGCCACTAAATTAACATACTAACGACAGATAAATTAATATTTCATATCAATAATTGCATTAAAAACGATATTTCTTGCCCGCACTTGATTAAAAAAGAAAAATATTTCACATACTTTTATTATTTCCCTGACGAGCGACGCACGCGAAAAGATGAGAGCTGGCCATCTTTTTGCTTTATGTTGTCGTGAGCGTTGCCGAATTTTGGCTATGTGGACGGCTGCATTTGAATTCATGTATTCATAGTCAGCAGTTGAAGCGACGCCAACGCCAACGCAACGCCAAAGTTCTATGTGGACGGGCCTTTAATGCCATTTTTACCGCGTATTCATCTACTTTTTTGCCAGCGGGGTACAATCTACGCGATTATATTGTTATAAATAACACAAAATCAGAGTCTGAATAAAGGAGCGAAGATTGTAAGTTGCTGCTAATGTTTAAAATAAAAGAAGAATTTGCAAAAGATTGTTTCATTTCTATGTATGAAAAATATATGTAGGAAAACTTGTAGGGAAAAATTATATTTGCGTAGGGAAAAGTAGGGATTTTCTTGAGTTTCGATCGGGATTTTTTCAAAAATTTATTGGCATCACTGCTCCATGGAATACCTACCTCCTGGCAACACAGCCCAATAAACTTCGTTTAAGGATTATGATCGTTGAAACTGGAATTCGCGAATTTTCGATGCATGCATGTAAAGAGTACTCCCTAAGGATCAACGAGTATTCCAGCTTTGTATTAAATCAGAGTAGCACAAAAATACTTTAAGCGATATCTCCATGGAATACTCACCTCTTGGCAACGCAGTCATAGTTAAAACACGACCAACGACCGAGTAACAATAAGCAGGTCTAGAGACACGAGTAAGTATTACAATATGTCACAAATAGACCACATGGTCCAACGATTTTTGCAGGGATGTCGCTGCTTGGAGAGCATTTATAGGTACATAACATAAGAGTGGTCCGGCTGGCTTTTTCTTGTTCCTTTTCCTGATTTATTATAAAAAAAATTAAATATGACACTTTTTTCCCAGGCAGAATATTTGATTTACTTTTCACTCTTCTTCTCCTCGTTTTTAAAAACTGTCTTTCTTTATTCAAATTTTCACTACCAAAATTTACTTCTTAATTCAATTTTAGCTAATTAATGAGGTTTGTTTTCTTTGTTTTTTTTTTACTTAGGATATATAACTCTATTTTATCTAAATTTTTACAATTATGTGAATACAGACAATTACGGATGTTTGTGCATATATTGACTGTAGGGTTTGTGTTGTTATATTTTATTGTACTGTGTTCATTTCAACTTTGTAATTTTAAAAATTTTAGATTTAAGTGATATTTGTGGTTCGTCAATCAAACGGAAAATTATTATTATTATTCAAATATTTTTCTTCATATGTGACCTGGTCTACGAAAAGGGAGCTTACGTGCGAAAACTAGTTTTCTGTGAAAAAGCTGTTAAAAGTAAGCAACTCGTTTCGTCAGTTTCTCATTATCTCGTTAATTGTTCTCCGCGCCGGACGTCCAGTAAGTGTTGTTGTTGGTCCAGTAAGTGTTGTTGTTGGTCGGAATATTATTATAGTTCATCGTGTAAGTTGCTAGTGTGGAACATTTAAAAAAGTAACACTTTCTCTACATTTTTAGTACACTTCTAAGCAAGTTAGGATTTTCTGCTTTTCACCACGTGAAAAAGCATCTCATCTTCCATCCGAATCAACCAAAAAGTGAAAATTGATTTTTTGACACCTAAGCCCCCTTTCCGTAGACCAGGTCACATATGAAAAATACATAGTTTTTGTGAAATATTAAATTAAGAGTTTTTAAATAAATTTTTATAAACTTAAACCAACAATTGGCGATCCTGCCAAAGACAAGATATTGCCATTCTTTTGTGGCTAATCAACCGACCGAACTATTAACAAGCTAACTTATAGAACCGGATAGCTTCGAACAACCAACTAGCAGCCATAACAAAAGGGGGCTCCAATTCAGTGAAGAGGAGGTTCCCTGTGCAACATCAATTATCTCCAAGCAATCGGTAAGCGAAACGCTGACGACGCAAGCGGATAAAGCGTGCAACGAAAGGCACATCCCGCAACACACAAACTGTAGTAGTAAGGACGAGTCTGCATTGGCATTGACTAGAGCAGTGCTTCCCAAAGTGGTCCAGGTGGACCCCCAGGGGTCCACGGGAGACTCGACGGGGGTCTACGTTGGCGTGAAAAAAAATATGGGGTCTACGAGTTGTAACTGGGGGTCCACGAAAATTTATCGATAGTAAAGAATCAGAATGATTGCTTGATATCCTCTTTATTTAACTTTAATATTTTGGTGTGGTTTGTAATGTTCTTGACGCACTGCTGCACTTACCATCACATCATGTCTTCATACGTAGAGAAGCCTTAAAGGCAACCTTCAGACTAGAAAGAAACGGATATTCTTATAACACTTAGTGGAGCGAGGCGAAAAATGTTGGCGGCAGAGATTTGAGCACTAGTGTATTTTCAATGCTATAGGATAGTACGCCACCATTATCTTTGTTGAAGAGGTTCTATAATGTTGAGTTCCCTGAAGCTGGATGCCGGTTTAATTCCAGCACTGTGCCCGGACTCACACATTGTCGAGTCTTCACTGATGGCTCCACAACTGACTCTGGGTCGGGATGTGGAGTCTTTTTCGAAGTTAATGGGGATAAGCTTCACTTGTATCTTGGGGAATGTACCCCAATCTTCCAGGCTGAGGTATTTGCAATCCTCAAAGCCATGGACTATGTGGTGGAAAATATGTAGAGGGCAGCGTTAGTACTACCGAAACTCGATTCAGGAGCAGATTAAAATTTTTTATTAAATAGTATATTGTTGAAACGGAGTGTAAATCAGCTTGATCTTTAAATAGTATTCAAACCAAACTTTCGATGAATAAATATATTTTTATAATTTTTTTTAATAAGTAAATAATCGGACAGAGTATAAATTTCTGACCTTTGGTTTAACTTTCAACTGTTTCGTCATTAACCCTGTTCCTGTATTTATTTTGAAAATTTTCTTTTGGCAGCAGTACCACTGCGCTGTAAAACAGCTAACGTCAACATATAATCAGCCAAGTTGTTAAACATAAAGCTTTCCAAAACATTTTTGTGGTCCTTAATCAATCCCTTGATTTGGGAAATGAAAAATGATATACAAAACCTTGGTGGTTGCCACTGAAGTTATTGAGCAAAAATTTAAAAGTTACCATATTAAATTTAATAAGTTCTTAATGTAAATGGATAAAAGTAAAAAATTCGGAGCATATTTAAGTCAAGCGGAGTAGGGAGTAGATTTTAAATTTAAAAAAGAAATCGGAGTAAATCTACTCCGATCGGAGCAGAGTCCGGACGCTGGTAGAGGGGAAGGAGTTTACATATCTGAAGTGACAGCCAGGCTGCACTTAAGGCTTTGGCCAGCCCTCTATCTAAGTGCTTCCTAACTAGTTCGGCAATGCAAGTCCCAACTTATGTTATTATTTTATGTTGGTAAACATAACGAGCTTGCTTTACTCTGGGTACCAAGTCACTCGGGAGTTGGTAATGAGACATCTAACCATTTGGCCAGAACTGGCCCAAACCAAGCATTCTCATCACTTTAAAACTCGGAGTGATAAAAGTAAAAACAAATAAACTTTTTTACCAATACGCCACATGCAAATTCATGAGTGAGCCAAACATGTGAGGAGGGAGGTTTTGCTAAAGAGAATGTAAATAACGCTAGCGCTCGGAGTTCTCTTAAAAAATATAACTCCTCAGAGCGAGAAAGCACTTGGATCGCTTTACGAGCTCTGTTTTTTACAACTTGCAAGTATGCAATAACATTGTTTTAATAAAGAGAACACAAGAAATTATTTTATTTTTAGTTTTGCCACTCCGAGTTTAGTTTTGGAACTCACCCGCAATGCAAATTTACATCGTTGGGTCTTAAAATTTTTTGATGTGCTTTGGGAATATGTTAGAAATGTAGCAGCTGGGGGTCCACCAGTAGGTTTTGAAAGGGGTCTACGGGGGAAAAAACTTTGGGAACCTCTGGACTAGAGCCACAAATACATCGGCATTGGAAGCAGATTGCGCTTCTGATCCCCACCAGCCAAGGCGCATCAATACAAGGTGATGTTGATTGATCAGCTGATTGGATATTTTTGTCTGTACGCTAGTAAAGGAGAATGTCATCCAAGACGAAGTGGCGCAACTTTCGGATGTCAACAACCGAAATTACGAAAATTATCTCCTATTCCCTTTCGTTTTGACATCCTCCTGTACCAAAAAGCAATAACAAAATACACGGGACTTTTACTTATATGCAATTGCCACCACCTTGTATGGATGCGCTTTGCCACCAGCGGTGAAAGCGATCATCGTCGGCATCACAGTTCCTGCGATATACGCGTGCCAACAACATAACGCACACCGGCTAAGCGCCAGTGTTTTATCGCTTCAGCACGTCATAGATCATATGCTTTTTTTTACAGTTTTCGGTTATAGTTAATACAGAAGTCTGCGTCTCTAGCGCCAGAGCTCTGCTTCTTATATTCATTGTTGTGACTTACATCGCCCGCAATATCATTATCGTCAAATTGAGTGGTGCGCCATCCGCAACAGAAATCCTTGCCATAACAACATCGACAGCACCAACGGTTGCCATCGTAACACCAGCATCAGTTATGGTAATAATATCAGCGACTGTCACAACAAAAGCAACAACAGTGACTGCCAAAGAAAAAGCAGTGTAACCACAACTGTCACAGTTACGCAAACAACAACAACTTGACCGTCAACAATTTTAACGGCTGTCATAGAAGCATTGGTGAGCTGTGTTGTTCATATTTTATATATATACTACATATATATGTATATATTAGACTGCATCACCAAAAAAAGTTGCGGGTTTTCCGCCGGGATGACAAGACTTATTATATTTTAAGACGTCCACCAAAATATTTCGGAAAAATATTAAGATTTAAGTGAGCTGGACCGATTTGAAAATACCTCCAAAAATGTAGTTTTTTATGAATAAAAATAGTTTCTTAAAGAACTTTTTGAAAAAAGTCCCCTCAGATGACAAAACAGATTAAGCTAAAAAATCTGCATAAAAATATTTAAAAATCTTTTAAACGGAATCGTAAGAATGAAATTTTTTTTTGATGCTGTTTTTTTACTTTTTTCAAAGATTGATTTACGCAAAACTTGAATAACTGGGCCAAAACTATTCTGATTTAGACTTATGGGATCTCAGTTGAAAGGTATTTTCACACTGTTTTTATTTCTGTCCAAAAAAAAGTCTTTCGTGTCCCAATATTATTTTTCATATACCAACCCATCTTAATTGAACTTTGAATGACATTCCTTCATCCTACCTCTCTCTTTCATTGGATGAGTTTATTAGCAAAGAAATAAAAAGGTAGAGCAAATACCTTTTCAATGACTCCTCCTAAGTCTAAAGCGGAAGAGTCTAGGTTCAGTTATTCAAGTTTTTGTTATACCAATCTTTAAAAAAAGATAGAAAACAGCATCAAAAATCCCATCATTACGATTCCGTTCAAAATTTTTTAAAATTTTTTTTAAATATTTTTCTGCAAATTTTTTAAGCTTAAGCCGTTTTGCCATTTGAGGGGATTTTTCAAAAAAAAAACCTTTAAGAAACTATTTTTATTCATAAAAAACTCCATTTTTGGAGGTATTTTCAAATCAGTCCAGCTCACTTAAATCTTAATATTTTTCCGAAATATTTTGGTGGACGTCTTAAAATATAATAGATTTTATAATTCCAATGGAAAAATAGTAGCGATTTTTTTTTTGTATGGGGAGTGATGCAGTCTAATATATATATATATACATTTTTTTATTTTACTTAATTGAGCTATTAGGACGTATTTAAAACAAATAAATAGTGTTGTGTTAAATTATTATACAATTATTTATCTTTTAAATCAGTAACAAATTTTGAAATCGGGTAAACTTTTTAAATTGTAAACTTCCCTTTCGAGATTTTTATAGCATCAAACTAGTAAAAATATTTCATTCACCACAATATGATACACATACATCTACACGTGATATACATAATTTGAATAAAACGCTTATTGATTTACAAAATGGTACGTTTAGCAAGCAGTTAACAAATCCAACCAAATTTGTGCTACATCCGTCAAACTACCACAATTCTGGACAAGTTGTCCAGAAGCGTGGTTTATTCATGCGGAAATGCAGTTTAGTACAAAAAATGTTACTCAAAAAACAACAAAGTATGAGCATACAATTACTGTACTTCCGCAAGAAGTTATAATAACAATTTTAGATTTTATTCAAAATCCGTCCGAAAACAAGGAATTTACGGCACTTAAGAAGACTTTAATTGGAAGGCATTCATTAGGTGTGAATGCGAAATTAGACAAAATTTTATCGGATTCTCAAATGGGCGATCGTAAGCCCTCGGAATTTTATCGGTCGCTTGTACTACTTTTGGATTCCAATTTTAGCCAAGAAGTTCTGAAGAAACTTTGGATAAGGAAATTACCGAAGAACTTCAGCGTGATTTTATCTAGTTCTAATTCAAGCGGTATTAGTGAATTGATAAAATTGGCTGATAATATTTGGGAGGTTATTAATAAAAGCGAGATAGCTAGATATAGCTAATTTCGTTAACACTACTACTCTAATTTGTAAAAATTTTTAAAAGTTTTCTTTAGAATTGAGCCCTTGATTTTGAAAGTGGTATAAGTCATATTTTCCTTGTTTCGAGGAATTTAGAGTTTTACATTTTAAAGGATTATAAAATATTTTTGTATTATGGAATATGATTTTTCGATAGTAAAGTAGTGCCAACAAACAAGTATTTATTATGATTGTGAAATTTATAACCATTTTTAAAAGGAAATGTGGTTTTGAAAGGTTGAAATGACTTATAACACTTTCAAAATTAACTGCATCACTTTATGAATGACTCAAGGAAACATTTTTATTAGTAATTAACATTTTATTCATTTCAAGTAAATCAAACAAAGTAAATTATTCATTAGTATTTAGGAAATAAAGTGTTTGTGAAAAATTGGTGGGATATAGGGTAGTAAATCCATCATATCTTTACGTTTTTCTTCTGTTATTGGTCTGATGGTTGTGTATAATGGAAGCAAATCAATATTTTCGTATATTCGAGGTCTTCCTCTTTTAGGTGAGAGGTCTAATACTTTGAATTCGGAATTGTCATCCAAGGAAGTTTTATAAAACATCTTATATGGAGCATTTTTTAGAAATCTGATCCATTGTATTTTTAGCCAAGATACAGCTTCTCCATTGGTGTTTTTCTTTCTATTATTCGTTGATTCCTTTAGTTGTTGTGTCGAAATGAAATCTTTCTGAGCCATTCGTACTACCAAAAATGGGTTTTTCTTTTTACATACTTCTATTAAATTATAATAATGCTCAGGTATGTATAAATAATTCGATTTTCTTATTTTAGTTTCTATCAAACCAAAATCGCGATCATTTGGCAAAAAAGAATGGCCGGGTACCATAAATTTATGATCAACTGTTTCAACATTATTATCAGATGACTGAACAATTTTTAACCAAATTAAAGCTGTGTTAATGTTACGATTTTGTCCTGAGCAGGCATCACTGTAAGCTATGACGTGCTTTTGACTAGTAATGTCCCGAATGTGCTTTAATATGCAGGACGCAACTTCCTGTGATCCTCTTGAGGCGATTGTTTCATCCCATGTATACATTTTAGCATTTTCATTGTGGAAATTATGAAACCCTAAATTGTATACATACATGTTGCGCTTATAATAAGCTACCGAAACAGAAAGTTTTGGATAAGCAAGTGCTTTCTGTAGATCAAATGTGAATCCGTAATATTCACTCGGGTTATCTTTTGCTTTTTGCATGTCATCTCTTAAACTTTTTCTAGCCTGTTCGGCACTGTTAAGATGTGAATCATGAATTTCCATAAGATGCAACTTCTCGTCTTCATTACTGGATGCTTCAATTTTTAGTTTTAGCGAATCACACTTTTGGCACGTGTCTTTACGAGGAGTATGAAAATTAAGGTTGAACTCCGTATTGAAGATTTTCCTGTAAGTCCACTCCTTAACACGTGATGTATTATTTTGATCACATTTTTTCACATACAGCTCATACATTTTTCGAATATCTAAGTCAGAACTTAGATACTTTCGACCTGAAGTGTGATGTGATCTCGTGTAATGGCTCTCACATGCTGGAAAACTCAGAATATGTTCTCGTACCACTTAAATTTTTTCTTCATCTGTTTTTTGTAGATGAACCAGCCATTTTGCCACGACCATCCGTTCCAGGTGTTTTAACATTTAGGACACGGCTCAATCTTCCGTTAGATATTTTAAAAGTATCCAAAAGAAAAGTTTTGCAAACAGAAACTTCTGAATTCCGTACATTTAGATGAAACTTAACAATACACAATTTCTCATATACCCTTCGTAATTTCTGGGTCGTCTTTGCTTTATTGATTGTTTTCGAACCAAACCATACACAAACAAATTCTGTTTTTCGAAACTTGCTAATTTCCAAAAACAATCAAAATCTTTATTTTCGAAAAGTTTACCACTCACATGCTTAGGCTCTTTTGTTTCATATTCCTCTCCACTATTTCTCTTCATTTTTCTTATATTTTGTGCATAATTACGTGGATTTCGTGTCCTCTTTCTTGATTTCAAGTTGCTTTCTTCCATTTGTAAGGGTTCGGAATTCACTTCTAAAGTATGAACTGATTCATCTGAAGACGATATTAGTCTTATTCGTTTCCATTTCTTGGGAGCATTACTTATACTTCTTGGCCGTATAATGTCTACAATTAACTATAAATAGTACGTTTTTACATTAAAAGGATTACTTTATCATACCTGAACCGCTATCTGAAGACATGACAAAATTACTAATAATTATTTTGCCAAACTTTGTGAACAGACTGACTTATACCACTATCAAAAGAAACAGTAACCGTATTTTGTTTACCAACCAAAAAATAATGACATTTGATCGAGTTAATTTTCATGGCATACTGCTAATCTCTTCAGATTATGTTATTTTATTAGAATTTGATATGAAATAGCTGATAAAGTAGATTTTTAAAATTTT
>NW_016157229.1:158498-194805 GCF_001687245.7 Rhagoletis zephyria | reverse complement strand
ATCACTGTAAGCTATGACGTGCTTTTGACTAGTAATGTCCCGAATGTGCTTTAATATGCAGGACGCAACTTCCTGTGATCCTCTTGAGGCGATTGTTTCATCCCATGTATACATTTTAGCATTTTCATTGTGGAAATTATGAAACCCTAAATTGTATACATACATGTTGCGCTTATAATAAGCTACCGAAACAGAAAGTTTTGGATAAGCAAGTGCTTTCTGTAGATCAAATGTGAATCCGTAATATTCACTCGGGTTATCTTTTGCTTTTTGCATGTCATCTCTTAAACTTTTTCTAGCCTGTTCGGCACTGTTAAGATGTGAATCATGAATTTCCATAAGATGCAACTTCTCGTCTTCATTACTGGATGCTTCAATTTTTAGTTTTAGCGAATCACACTTTTGGCACGTGTCTTTACGAGGAGTATGAAAATTAAGGTTGAACTCCGTATTGAAGATTTTCCTGTAAGTCCACTCCTTAACACGTGATGTATTATTTTCATCACATTTTTTCACATACAGCTCATACATTTTTCGAATATCTAAGTCAGAACTTAGATACTTTCGACCTGAAGTGTGATGTGATCTCGTGTAATGGCTCTCACATGCTGGAAAACTCAGAATATGTTCTCGTACCACTTAAATTTTTTCTTCATCTGTTTTTTGTAGATGAACCAGCCATTTTGCCACGACCATCCGTTCCAGGTGTTTTAACATTTAGGACACGGCTTAATCTTCCGTTAGATATTTTAAAAGTATCCAAAAAAAAAGTTTTGCAAACAGAAACTTCTGAATTCCGTACATTTAGATGAAACTTAAAACTACACTTTCTCATATATCCTTCGTAATTTCTGGGTCGTCTTTGCTTTATTGATTGTTTTCGAACCAAACCATACACAAACAAATTCTGTTTTTCGAAACTTGCTAATTTCCAAAAACAATGAAAATTTGCTTTCCTGTCTTCATATCCGATTCCATTTATACATTTTTTGGAACAAAGGCAATCTTTATTTTCGAAAAGTTTACCACTCACATGCTTAGACTCTTTTGTTTCATATTCCTCTCCACTATTTCTCTTCATTTTTCTTATATTTTGTGCATAATTACGTGGATTTCGTGTCCTCTTTCTTGATTTCAAGTTGTTTTCTTCCATTTGTAAGGGTTCGGAATTCACTTCTAAAGTATGAACTGATTCATCTGAAGACGATATTAGTCTTATTCGTTTCCATTTCTTGGGAGCATTACTTATACTTCTTCGCCGTATAATGTCTACAATTAACTATAAATAGTACGTTTTTACATTAAAAGGATTACTTTATCATACCTGAACCGCTATCTGAAGACATGACAAAATTACTAATAATTATTTTGCCAAACTTTGTGAACAGACTGACTTATACCACTATCAAAAGAAACAGTAACCGTATTTTGTTTACCAACCAAAAAATAATGACATTTGATCGAGTTAATTTTCATGGCATACTGCTAATCTCTTCAGATTATGTTATTTTATTAGAATTTGATATGAAATAGCTGATAAAGTAGATTTTTAAAATTTTGGACTTATACCACTTTCAAAATCAAGGTCTCAATTATGTGAAATGAGGAAGGAAATGAATCAAAGTTATTCAAGGTCTCGTTCAGTAAGTAGGAATCGGTTTAGGAGCCCGTTAAGATATCGATCAAAATCTCGCGACAATCCTACTTGGTTATGTAGTGGTGGTGTATGTATGTGGAATAAACTTTTGAATGTTAATTTAGGTTTGAGGCGTGAGTTCCTTTTTACTTTTTTGATTGCTGATATTGCGAAGCCGATTATAGGCGCTGATTTCTTGTGTAAATGTGGACTTCTCATTGACATTAAAAACAAGTGTTAAGTAGATCCGTTAACATATCTATCAGTTAACACAATTTCGTACTTTTGCAGTGCTCCTCTTCCAAAAATTTTTTCAGTAGATGATCAATATACAAAATTATTGAAGCAATTTCCTTCTCTTAATTCTGTAACAGATTACTCAAAAACGGTTAAGCATACCTCGGTTATCAGACTTGTCACTGAAGGAAACCTTACTTTTTCCAAGCCAAGTTGCTTAGATCATATCAAATTTAAAGTAGCTAAAACTGAATTCGATTTTTTAGTAAAGACAGGGATTTGTAGACCATCAAATTCATACGTGGCATCTCCACTTCATTTAGTACCAAAGAAATAAATGACTGGCGTCCTTGTGGTGATTTTCAGGAGACTTAACGTTGTGACTGTATCGGACCGATACCCTTTACCTCATATTGAAGATTTCAACATGAATCTCAGAAATAAAAATATATTTTCGAAATTAGATTTGGTAAGAGCTTACCACCAAATTCCAATGGCAGAAGAGCATATCTATAAAACTGCAATAACGACACCTTTCGGCATGTTTGAATTTATATGAATGCCTTTCGGACTAAGAAATTCAGCGCAAACTTTTCAAAGATTTATTAATGAAGTAGTTAGTGGTTTAGATTTTGTTTCACATATATTGGTGATCTATTAGTCGCAAGTGAAAATGAAGAGCAGCATTTTAAACATCTTCGTATACTTTTCCAACGCCTAACAGAGTACGGGTTAAATATCAAACCAAGTAAATGTACTTTCGGGGTTACAAGTGTTGACTTTTTAAGACATAATATTTCAGGGGCGGGAATTAGACCCTCCGACGGTAAAGTGATAGCTATTCGCAGTTTTGAACGTCCAAAATCTATTAAACAGTCGCAGAAATTTATAAGCATGGTTAACTACTACCATCGATATATACCAAAATTAGCTGAGTTTACGGCAGTTATCTACAATTTAATCAATCGAACGAATAAGAAACGTGACAAAACCTTAATTTGGGATGACATAACAATTAAAGCCTTTGAATGCATTAAAAAAAAGTTTGCGTCTATGATATTGTTAAATCATTTTAACAAAGATGCCAAACTCTCTTTAAATGGGGATGCATCTAATCATCAATTGGTGGTGTCATACATCAAACGTTTGATAGCAAATCAGGGCCACTAGCTTTCTTTTATAAGAAACTTTCTCCATCCGAAATTAAGTACAGTGCATTTGACAGGGAGTGGCTAGCTATTTATTTGAACATGAAACATATTCGCTATCTTCTAGAAGGACGACAATTTACAGTTTTTACAGATCACAAGCCTTTGATATTTGCTTTAAGTTCAAAAACCGAACATAGTCCGGACAAAATAGACATATGGAATTCATTGCTCAATTTACTAACGACATACGGTATATTAAAAGATAAGAAAATATTGTAGCTGACACATTAGCTTTGTTCCACACGATTTCCGGGCTGCTTCGGCAATTAGAGCGTAAAAATAAGTTACTCTCTCACAAGTGTCAAAAAGTCAACAAGTGCCAAAAGTTCCCAGAGCGCAAGGAACGCAAAAAAACACATTTCATGCCCGGAATCAACAAATCAGCACTAAACAATGATTTCACGTGTATTTATCTTATATGGCCAATAAAATTACCAAATAACTACATTTTCTGAAAATTCTGTAGCATTTTGTGTTTTATAAAATTTGCTCTCGGATTTAAACAACAGCAGCTGTTATTTCAAATTACCCTTTTGCACATTTGTGCCCGGAAAAAAAGTCCGAGCTGTTTCATGCACAAAGAAGAAGACATTTACGATACAACAGTGGAACGTATTCGCTCTATGGGCTGTTTAGGGCACGTGCAGGTACACGCGGGCTCGTGTGGAACAAACCTATTATCTCGAGCTTTCGAAGTTGATGCAATTAAGAATACAGAACTAAATTTCAAAATCTTACAAAATGAACAAGAACAGAACGAGGAACTAAACAAACTAAAATCTGGAGATACATCACATAACCTTAAATTAATTCAAATTCTACTTTTAAATTTTAATATTTGGTGTGAAATGACAGGTGAGAATCCTAGACCGTTTGTACCAAACAATTTACGCAAGACAGTGTTTAATATGTTACATGACATTACACATCCTGGTACAAGAGCTACACGTCGTCTAATTATTAAAAAGTACTATTGGCCAAAAATGCACAAAGAAATTAATATTTGGTCAAAAGAATGTATAAATTGTCAAAAATCTAAAGTTAATCGTCACACTAAATCACCAGTAATTAAAATTCCGATCCCCAAAAGTAGGTTTGAGCACATTCATTTAGATATTATTGGACCTCTGCCTATATCGAAAGGACATCGTTACATTTTTACAATAGTTGAGCAGGTTCACACGTTGGCCCGAGGCATACGCATTAAAGGACATCTCAGCGGCAGTCGTTGCAAATAAATTTTTCAGGGAATATGTTTCACGTTTTGGGGTAGCGTTAAAAATCACTACAGATCAGGGTACTGCCCGAGGCATACGCATTAAAGGACATCTCAGCGGCAGTCGTTGCAAATAAGTTTTTCAGGGAATATGTTTCACGTTTTGGGGTACCATTAAAAATCACTACAGATCAGGGTACTCAGTTTATGTCAAAATTATTTTCGGAACTAACAAAATTGATTGGTAGTCATCACATTACAACTTCTGCATATCATCCTCAAGGGAATGGTATGGTAGAACGATTTCATAGGCAGTTGAAATCTACGATAATGGCTAGAAATGCAACCAACAATTGGGTATGATGAGCTGCCGATAATACTTCTGGGTTTACGATCGATGTATAAAAAAAAGTATTTCAGCCACACCATCTGAGATGTGACTTGTGATTCCACCTGAAGCAAGTTTTTCTCCATCCAAAATTTTAGGCAATTTACGGTAGCATTTTAAAAATGTTAATTCAAATTGAAAGCCTAATCCAAGTTCTGATACTGGTGTATATATACCAGAGGATTTGGAGACTTGTAAGTTTGTTTTTATGCGCATTATTAATAAAAGATCATTGCAACAACCATACGAAGGACCTTATAAGGTTGTGGAAAAAAACCCAAAATATTTTAAACTTGAAGTAGATAATGAAGTTAAAACAATTCCGATACACAGATTAAAACCAGCAATCATTGAAACAGAACTAACACCTGAAACAAGCGCTAATATAATGAATAACATAACATCAAAAAAGAAACGAGTTACTTTTAATTTATATAACATTAATTCTCTAGAAGGGGGAGTATTTTAGGGTTTGTGTTTGTGTTTTTATCTTTTATTGTACTGTGTTCATTTCAACTTTGTAATTTTTGAAATTTTAGATTTGAGTGATTTTTGTGGTTCATCAATCATCCGGAAAATTTTTATTATTATTCAAATATTTTTCTTCATATGAGAAATACATAGTTTTTGTAAAATATTAAATTAAGTATTTTTTAATAAATTATTGTAAAGTTAAACCTACACTGACATAAATGTACTTTCTCCTATTCTTCGCCTATTTAGTAAATGTATGTACGTATATATAATAATTTTAACTCTGAATTTTTCTTTGCTTATTTTAAATCTCTTCACTTTCGCTTTCTTTTTACATTTAAAATCTTCTTTTTTTATTCTCACTTGGGCACAACTGTAATCTACCACGCTGCGCTAGCCGTTTTATGGAAATTTCCATATGTTTGTTCAACTTTGTCCGTCCGCGTGCGCTTGGCTTCCGTATGCCTTTCAATCTGGTTACTGATGTTGGATCGTATTTCCTGTTGCTTTTCCTCCCCTTTTAGTGATTTCGTGATAGGAGAGTAGAGACTTGAGTTAAAAACTCCGCTGCGACCATACAATTCACCATCGTTGTTTGAATTTTATAAATAACTAGAAAACTAACGTTATATGAATTCACGGATTTATCTTCCGACGAAGTTAGCAGGAAAGGATTTAACTGAAGTTTTTGGAATTGGTCTATTTCAATAAAATAATCAATAGTAAAAAAAGGGAATACATCATAGGATGGGAAATATATTTACCAATGGGTGAATACCTTAGACTATTAGCTACCAAAGACGTCCAGCTTGGCTGAAGACTGATTCCAAAAGACTAACTTTGGCTCACCGTAACTGAAGCAAAACCTTATTTCGCTCAGCTATTTTAAGCATCATATGACTTCCGCCATATGGAATGCAAATTAAACGTTTCCGAACTTTCTCCAAAGAATTGAAATTTAATTAAATATATTACCGTTACAACTTAAAAATAACAAGACATATTTTCGGTAAACAAAATATGGAAATAGATGGATTGTGAAATAGGTTGTCTCAAACAAAGGTTATTCCTGAATCGCACATTACATCCTTTCGATTTAGCGCTTAGATATTCCCATGCGTTTTTCGCTGAACGGACTTCTCTCAATGCAGTTGATAACTTGCCGGAATATGTTTTTACTGACCAGGTAAATCCTTCAGTAGAGAAAAGTTTAAAAACTCTGTATATTGGCCGAAAGTTAGTCTGCCTCGCCATTGAATAAGTGTATCATCAATTACTATTTTTCACCTGGTACGTAAACTCTTTGATATCGCATTTGAAGCATGTCCATTAGCAATTGTATTTTACCAAGACGATCACCTGGTAAAATTGAATTGTTGGGTGAAAAGGGCACGAAGCTGAGCAATAATTGAAAACGATTTCGCGACATTGATTTTCCCAGAGTTGAAAAGTTGTACAGTAAATCATTGGACCAATAGTCTCTGATGGATACGTCTCACACCCAGGTCCGTCGAGAGTGAGAGCGGAAGGGTCAGCGGGGTCATTTGTCCCGGGCTCGGGTGAATGTCAGGGATACGAAATAAAAAAATATATTATCTACATATACATAATATTGAAATATTAAATTTGATAAAATTCATAAGATAAATGAAATATTACAATATGGGTATCAAACTAAAAAGGTCTACACCATTTCCAGTCGGATTTTAGAAAGAGTCAATTGGATGTTAGAAAGAGTCAATTGGCTTTTAGAATAGTCATCTGGATTTTAGAAAGCGTAAATTGGATTTTAGAACACACAACTGGACTTTAGAAAGCGTAAATTGGATTTTAGAATAGTCAACTGGATTTTAGAAAGCGTAAATTGGATTTTAGAATAGTCAACTGGATTTAAGAAAACGTAAATTGGATTTTAGAAAACGTAAATTGGATTTTAGAAAATGTAAAGTGAATTTTAAAATTTTCTACAAAAATTTTGAAGAAGCCAGTTTTTTCTTATGTGCGGTATTTGTCAATGCAAATTTTTCTAAAATATTCACTTTTAAGCGAACATTGTATCGGCATATTAAATAAATTTGTTTAATAAAAAAAATCAAAAAATGGAGGTAAAAGACGACTGTGGTATTTGCTTAGTTACAATGCGCAGATGCAAAGATATAAGCAGCGTTTCGCATTGCGGGCATTTATTTCACACAATCTGTGTCCAAAGAATTGTCGAGGAGCAAGGAGCATGCCCTATTTGCCGGACAGCTATTTCAGGTGAATATATTTATCATATTTACATAGTTCTTTTTATATTACTTTCTTTTATACAGGCATTAACGTACGCGAANAAATGGAGGTAAAAGACGACTGTGGTATTTGCTTAGTTACAATGCGCAGATGCAAAGATATAAGCAGCGTTTCGCATTGCGGGCATTTATTTCACACAATCTGTGTCCAAAGAATTGTCGAGGAGCAAGGAGCATGCCCTATTTGCCGGACAGCTATTTCAGGTGAATATATTTATCATATTTACATAGTTCTTTTTATATTACTTTCTTTTATACAGGCATTAACGTACGCGAAATAAGAGTTTATGCAAAAAGCTCTCTGCAAGACAGAGAGAGAATTGTAAACGCAGCTACAAGAGGAGAGAATTGGGTGAGCTTGGCCGAGACTTTGGATGTTCGTTACAAAACAGCATGGTCATGGGTGAATTCTGGACGCAACACTCCTAAACTCAAAAGTGGAAACAGACCGAAAATATTATCGAATGACCAAGTAAACGTTCTGTTGGGGTGCATAGAGGATAACTGCAGCATAACTTTAAAAAAAATTGTCGAGCGCATCCAGAGCGAATTTGGAATATACCTCTCCCGAACTACAGTGGGAAATTGCCTTGAGGGCAGACTGTATACTTTGAAATCCGTACACACCCAGCCAAGTACGATGAATAGCGCTACAAATAAGGAAAAACGGGCAAATTACGTCCTCCAATTAAATGAGTATATTCAAAGTGGAAAGCAAATAGTTTGGATGGACGAAACAGATGGATGGACGAAGAGTTTATGCAAAAAGCTCTCTGCAAGACAGAGAGAGAATTGTAAACGCAGCTACAAGAGGAGAGAATTGGGTGAGCTTGGCCCAGACTTTGGATGTTCGTTACAAAACAGCATGGTCATGGGTGAATTCTGGACGCAACACTCCTAAACTCAAAGGTGGAAACAGACCGAAAATATTATCGAATGACCAAGTAAACGTTCCGCTGGGGTGGATAGAGGATAACTGCAGCATAACTTAAAAAAAAATTGTCGAGCGCATCCAGAGCGAATTTGGAGTATCCCTCTCCCGAACTACAGTGGGAAATTGCCTTGAGGGCAGACTGTATACTTTGAAATCCGTACACACCCAGCCAAGTACGATGAATAGCGCTACAAATAAGGAAAAACGGGCAATTACGTCCTCCAATTAAATGAGTATATTCAAAGGGGAAAGCAAATAGTTTGGATGGACGAAACAAATTTTAATTTATTATGTCGTCATACCAAGAGACGGTCCAAAGTCGGCAGTCGTGCTGTGCAGCAGGTTCCTGCAGCCAGAGGACCGAACGTACACTTAATAGGCGCAATTACAACTACACGGCATTTTATTTCTTCCAAGTATGTAAAACATGGAATTCCGTTACATATGTATACTATTGTCTTGCTCTTCTAATTTACATTACTTATTTACTATTACACTTCATTTCACTCCTGTGCACCTATATTCTTTTTATATACATTATTCTACATAATTTTAATATTCCGCTCACGTCTTCATTATCCGCTTTCTTTTATACTTCATACAGATCGTATATTCCTAAATGTAACCTGTTGTTTAACTCTAATATATGTTATATTGTTAAAACTTAATAAAAAGTAGTTATAACCTGATACTTCAGCAATATCATCATCATCAATATCCGCATAGTGTATGAATCATTAAAAANGCTCTCTGCAAGACAGAGAGAGAATTGTAAACGCAGCTACAAGAGGAGAGAATTGGGTGAGCTTGGCCCAGACTTTGGATGTTCGTTACAAAACAGCATGGTCATGGGTGAATTCTGGACGCAACACTCCTAAACTCAAAGGTGGAAACAGACCGAAAATATTATCGAATGACCAAGTAAACGTTCTGTTGGGGTGGATAGAGGATAACTGCAGCATAACTTAAAAAAAAATTGTCGAACGCATCCAGAGCGAATTTGGAATATCCTTCTCCTTACGTCCTCCAATTAAATGAGTATATTCAAAGGGGAAAGCAAATAGTTTGGATGGACGAAACAAATTTTAATTTATTTTGTCGTCATACCAAGAGACGGTCCAAAGTCGGCAGTCGTGCTGTGCAGCAGGTTCCTGCAGCCAGAGGACCGAACGTACACTTAATAGGCGCAATTACAACTACACGGCATTTTATTTCTTCCAAGTATGTAAAACATGGAATTCCGTTACATATGTATACTATTGTCTTGCTCTTCTAATTTACATTACTTATTTACTATTACACTTCATTTCACTCCTGTGCACCTATATTCTTTTTATATACATTATTCTACATAATTTTAATATTCCGCTCACGTCTTCATTATCCGCTTTCTTTTATACTTCATACAGATCGTATATTCCTAAATGTAACCTGTTGTTTAACTCTAATATATGTTATATTGTTAAAACTTAATAAAAAGTAGTTATAACCTGATACTTCAGCAATATCATCATCATCAATATCCGCATAGTGTATGAATCATTAAAAAATCCTATTAACGCTTTCTAAAATCCAATTTACACTTTCTTAAATCCAATTGACTATTCTCAAATCCAATTGACTCTTTCTAAAATCCAGTTGACTATTCTAAAATCCAATTGATCGTTTCTAAAATCCATTTGACTATTCTAAAATCCATATGGCGCTTTCTAAAATTCAGTAGACTATTCTAAAATCCAATTTACGCTTTCTAAAATACAATTGACTATTCTAAAATCCAATTGACGCCTTCCAAAATCCAACTGGAAATGGTGTAGTAAATTTATCTCTCTAAAATATTCTTTAGTAGGGTTGCCCCCTGTTTAAAATTTTTAATTCAATCATAAAAAATTAGTGACATATTACAATATAGGTGCCATACAAAGGGTTTAAGGAAAATTTTCTGTCGAAAATGTTTTTGTGGCCCAATATTTCACTATCACAAGATTTGGTTACAAATTTAGACCAAATTTTGGGCAAATGCTCAATCGTCTGACTCTGTGTTCAGAAAAATTACAATATCAGATGAAAGCTGTTTAGAAATTCCATGACAAAAACTTACCATTCTTGTTACCAATTTTTCAATATATTCGAAAATCAATCGCTGCGCCTTCAAGGTATTTTTGTGTTGTTACTCCATCCCAAAACTCTTATAGCCTCATTCATAAAAAATAAAACAGATTTGAAGAGCTTTATAAAATGCTATTTATAAAGCATTTAAAGTCTTCTTTACAGTTTATGATTTGGGCCGTTAGCTAATATATCTGCGAAAGTCCATACACAGGTATGTATTTATAAAGTAGGAAAAATATCGTCTTTCTCCTGGAAATTTAATTTATAATCTTATTAGGATCTCCGACTATCTCTCATCGAGTACACTTCTGCCTAAGGCTGCTCTAAATGCCGTGCTATCTTTTATTATCTTTCCTCCGTACGAAATACCTCGCAGTTTACTTTGCTCCCGTTTTTCTTTCTTCTCAAATCAAATCCGGGCGATTAGTGATAAGATAAACGGAAATAAGGTCAATTGACTATATTTCCCACCCTTTTCAAAAGCGAAATAAAATCCATTGACATTATTGCTCTTTCAAACATTAAATTTGCTTAGCTTCGTGGCCACCTGCGACCGCGTTCTCGCCCGCGTCACACCACGTCACGCTACGCCGCGTGATGCAGATAGAGGGTATTAATGAATTTAAGCCCTCGATATTTCACATTTTTATATTTGTAAGTTATTGGAAGATTTTTGCTGTGTTTTGGCAACAACTTGTCTGCAGTAAAAAAGCCTATAATTTGTCTCAAAAGTGTGCAAAAACCAATCAATTAACTTACATGATCTCGGTTCCGATATTAAATAATCAATAATAATTAATACTCGCATTTTGGCACATTGTTGGTTTCTTTTCCACCTTAGACATTCCGAATTCGTTCAAAATATGCTAATTTAACACCCTGAGGATTTGGCAATAACCTTTTTCATCTATTAAAAAACAACACTTACGGGGCAATGCTTATTGTAAGAACATTCTTTTCTATGAATCGACATACTTTAAGCGTTGTTGACGCTATTTCCATTTGAATGAGGACCTAATTTCGCTTTTGAAAAGGTAATAAGGTCAATTGACTTTATTTCAGACCATGATGTGAAATAAAGTCAATTGACCTTATTTCCGTTGATCTGGATAACTGTCACCCAAATCCAGCTTGTATAGAAGTGTTGTGCCGTGAAAATTAAAGGCGGTCGCCCGCCTCTTTCGGGGAATCGGCTTAGGGAACTTGACGAAGTGTCCCTGAGTGGCCCCTCTCGCAAACGTGGAAAAACAAATACCAATATTACTAGTGAAATATGAAAAAATTAAAATCAAAAAACCCCATAATTGTTCCTCATTAAATTTGCTGGCGAAAGAATCCACAATCAGAATTTAAATAGTCCGAGCTATCGATAGTTTCCGAAACGATTACCCAAAACCATCGATAGTTTTTCGATAGTATCGGTTTAATATAAGAAAGGAGCTCCACAACAGTCGTTTGCGGTGTTTTAGGCCTTCAGCACTTTATTCAGCTAATGAGGGTTGGGGCACTGCTCTAGTAACTAGGGCTACTTAAAATAGGCTCCGAAATTTGATTGATCAATGAATTTGAATAAAATTATCATAAATGAATCATTAACTTCTTTGAGACACATTTCAAGGTGTCTTCAAAATAAGGCATATGTTTGTGATATTGGATTTATTTTAAAATAGAATTAAATTTAATTGATTTTAACTTTAGTTTGTTTTGTAAAAATATTTATTTATCCACTGTGTTTGGTTTAAGTGACGTCCTGCGATCATTTATTATTAAGCCAGCGAGACTGGGATGCACAGATACTTTTTTGATATACCGGGTAGCGAATTCATTTGATTTGGTACGAAAAAGTACATAAATAAGTTCAATTAAATATAATTTTCCTAATTAAACAACTTATTTTCCAATATTGCAATGTGTTTATATCCGGATCAACGTTAAGCTGTTAAAGATTTTGTGCATTGGTAATAATTGCATCCACATTAGCTGATCGAGTTTTTGTTGCAAATTCTTTGAGCTAAGAAGCCAAACAGTTGATTTGATACATAGTTGCTTTATCTGCCAAACAAACCGTGTTTGAATTTGCATCTTCAAGAGAATCGAAAGTCTTATTTTTGTTGTGAATCCCGTATAATTGATTTAGTTTTCAACAAGATGTGAGAGGCATCTAATAAAGTTCATATTTAAACGAGTAACTGTTATGGATTGATCGGAAAGACGCTTTAATGTGTATAAAATCAATTAATTGCTAGACAAGGGAGAGAAAATTAGAACTATCGTCAGACGGAAACCATCGATAGTCGTTTCGATGGTATCGTTAGTTTGCCAGCCCTAGTGTTCATTTGTGGTCACCCTACTTGATAAGTTGAACTTCGCCAAAGGCATTGTCTATGATCGAAGCTTACTTTCTAGTGTAGCCAAAACATCGATGCTTGGAACTACCGAATTTTCGACGTTTTCGCCAATAAAACATTGATAGTATCGTTACTATCGGGTTTTCTTGGGAATTATAACTTTTTGTTTAACGTTGAAATCTTGATCAATTAACAAAATTGGACGACGAACCATTTCTTTAAATGAAATTAATTGCTGCTATATGTATGTATGTAGATAAGTATGCATATACTAAACGCGAGAAAACAAAATTTTGCTTGCATAGTCTTCTGTTCTCTTTTCACTACAAGTTGAATTATTTTAATATCTATGGCAAAATTTTATACAGACAAGACTAAACATTAGAAAATAAATAAAATAAAAAAAAACTTTTTTAATAAACCACGCTTTTATAAAGGTGACAGGTAACAAGATCGACGGAAATAAGGTCAATTGACTTTATTTCCCACCCTGGCGCGCCGCGGCGTAGCGTGACGTGGTGTGCGCGCGTGCAGTGGCGCGCGGACGCGGGCCGCCGCGAAGCTATAAGCAATAATGTCAATGGATTTTATTTCGCTTTTAAAAAGGTAATTATGTCAATTGACTTTATTTCACACCAGGGTGGCAAATAAAGTCAATTGACCTTATTTCCGTTGATCTTATTACTTGTCACCTTTTATAAATGGACTAAAAATTAGAAAATGTTATATCTCAGTCCCATAGATTTTTTTTATAACTTTTAATTTTGAAATTTTGGCAAAAGTCATTATAAACAATGACAGTGGCGTAGCCTGGGGGGGCCTTTGGGGGGATAGAACCCCCCTTCGTCAGTGAAATGAAACTTTTTATTTTTGAATTAATAACACAGTACTATCTTATTCTTCCGATTTATATTTTTTTAATTCAGGCTGATGACAAATTATCTTTTAATGAATATATAAAACTATCGGTTGGTGGATTATGTATTTGAATATTTGCGAAATACACTAGCCCATTTTGCTTAGTTCCCCACAGTGTTGGGAAATAAAATTATTCCTTCAGTACGAAATCNTTCAGACTGATGACAAATTATCTTTTAATGAATATATAAAATTATCGGTTGGTGGATTATGTATTTGAATATTTGCGAAATACACTAGCCCATTTTGCTTAGTTCCCCACAGTGTTGGGAAATAAAATTATTCCTTCAGTACGAAATCAATAAAAAAACTGTACTTTTTGACTGTAAATTGTATCGACTTTTTAATTTTCTCATATGCATGCATGCATACATAGATTCCCTTCAAGACCAATGATTTGATGGTGTTCACGGGAAATTTTATGTAGGTACATTTACATATTTTACACTTTTAACATAAATGACAAGGCAGATATTTTAAAATACACTTCTTAACAAACAAATTTTTTTAAGTTATTATGAATGGATAAAAGAGACATCTTCTTTGAATTCAGTAATAAAACTTGAAATTTACATGTTAACTAGATTCGCCATTTATCTTAAAATTATATAATTTTAATTATTTGTTTATAAAAATGCAGTTTACACTTTAACAAAACCCGTATAAATCCGAAGTTTAATCTTTGCGCAACATTAAAAAAATCAACAAACTTTCGTAAAACTTTTTAATTAGATTTCCTAGAAATGCATATTTTGAGTATGCTGTTTTGTAGCCCGATCAATTCAAATAAAGCGCAAGCTGCGTCTTATCGTTGATTTTTAATATTTTTTTTTTTTTATGAAGGCGTTGCTCATTTTCTTCATTAAAAAAATCGTCGAACATACTTAGATAATATGGAAGAAAATTACCGACATCGTCAAAAATATGCCATACATCAACTGTTCATCAGGCGAGTCTGGAGTGCAAGCGCAGATTCTGGCTCAGACCGCGAATTTGTAGCAATAGTCCAGTTTCACGCTCGCACCGATGTATTTGGTAATAAAGAAAGAACACGGTGAAAGTTGGTATTAGAGATACACAGATTTCAAATAATTTTATTTGCTTCAATAATAATGTACAAGTATATTTCAGATTACCTTTTAATAAAATTGGTGAAGCGATGAAATGTGGTGGCTGGATGCGTTCTTCTCTGCAGGACACTCGAAAAGTAAGTAAGTAACCCGTTCTTTTATTTCAATTGCGTTAGCCTACCGAACGGTTTTAGGCAAAAAAGGGAAATTTTAACATAGCTAGCAGTATGTAATATTGAATAGCTAACTGTGGTATATTATACTAATGTTAAGCATTAGGGTGGCACAAAAGAAAAAATATTTAGGGCGACGGCCTAAACATGCCGGCCCCCTTGCTATACGCAACGTTCAGAATTTACGTAATCCGGCCACCACGTTCCNTTCCATACTTCATAAAATATCTTACAGCTAATCGCGCTGTGATCCTCGTGAGGTCTGCACTGGTTGTACCTAAATTCTAAATGAAAAGAAAATATTCACAATAAAAAGCGTGGTTTAAAATTCACATGCACTTGTTTATTTAATTTAAATTCAGTTTTAGAGAACGGAAGTAAGTATAAAAAGAGTTTTGTTATTGTGAGAATACTCAGCTGACACCAGATAGTACCCAACCAAAAATTGTGTTTTGTACCAACAGTGGGCCCATGACACCGGATGGAATAGTGCCCAAGAATATCTTTGGGAAAACGTCGGCCCCAAGAATTAATCGGACGGGCGAAGATATATGGGCATTCCCATGGTGGCGCACGTGACAGTCGTACGATTTCAATGTGATACAAAAAAGGAATACCAGTTGTTTTCTTTAACTTTTTTGGGCCATTGTATAGCACGAAATTAGCTCTATATATTTTTTTTTATTTATTTATTTCAGTCTTGGAATACAGATTATTCTTACAGACTACTCAGCTAACACTAATTAAGTGCTACTAAAACTTAAAAATTAAGATAAATTTTAAATACATTAAGTTCACAAGAGCTAAGATTAAATACATCGCTAGTGGTGTAGCGCAGAGAAAAATGTTCGCAGATGAGTAACCAAGGCAGGGCCTGATTGTGAGAAATCAATGTCCAAAGCATTGAAGACTAGGTTAAGTTCAGCACACGTTCTAGAGAGTTGGCACCATAACTGCTTCTAGAGAAACCTAGTTTGAAGAAATCCCAATGGCGGAGGATTCTAGAGGGAATATTAAATGCAATCTTTTCTAGAAGAGAAGGGCAGTCAATTGAGCCAGTTATGATGTTAACTACGAACGTGCACGCTAAAATGGATCTTCTGTTATCCAGTGTTGTAAGGTTGATTAGTTGGCAGCGAGAATAGTATGAAGGTAGTGGCAAAGAAAAATTTAATGAACGGAGAGCAAATTTTATAAAAACTTTTTGAACACGTTCTAATCGTTTAGATAGAATTTTAGTGTAAGGCCTCCAAATAAACTCCAGTCTTGACCTGACTAGTGCACAAAACAGAGTTTTGAGAGTATAAGGGTTCGTAAACGCCTGACAGTTTCGGCGGATAAAAGCTAACATCGAGTATGAGCGCGAAAGGATGTAATCGACATGACTATTGAATGCGAGTTTGGAGTCAAAGACAACACCAAGGTCCTTCATTTGGGTCACAGATTGCAAAACAGAGCCAGAGATAGAATATGATGTATGCAAAGTATTGAGATGTCTACTGTAAGATACATGAAAGCATTTGCTGATATTTAGCGTCAACTGATTTTTGCAGCACCATTCATGAACTCTGTTCAGGTCCGATTGCAGGTTGGCTGAGTCATAAAGGTTTTTGATAGTTGCAAATATTTTAAGGTCATCAGCATAAAGTAGGTAATTAGCAAATTTGAAACAAGAACTGATATCGTTGATGAAAAGCACAAAAAATAGGGGACCGAGAATGCTGCCTTGAGGGACACCCGAGGACGCGATGAACGGTTGTGAGGTTGCATTATCGACTACTACAAAGCAGCGCCTATCAGTTAAGTAGGATTTAACCCAAGACAAAAATGTCGAATGAAATCCAAAAGAGATCAGTTTCAGCAGAAGTAAACGATGTGATACTTTGTCGAAAGCTTTCGAGAAGTCAGTGTAGATGGTATCCACCTGAGCTTTGTTTTCAAAAGCAGATAAGCAGTAATCACTGAAAATAGCCAAGTTTGTGACTGTTGAGCGGTTAGCGACGAACCAATGCTGATTAGTAGAAATTAGGTTTTTAACAGCAAAAGACAGTTTACAGCTTACAACAATCTCAAATAATTTGGAGACAGAAGATAGCTTTGATATCGGTCTGTAGTTGCGGACATCAGTTTTGTTCCCACTTTTAAAGATAGGGGTTACAGACGTTTGTTTCCAGTCGTCCACAAATATGCCCGAGGCCAGAGAGTGATTGAAGATTGCAGTAAGAGGCTCAGCTAAACATAGACAGTTTTTCAACAGAAAAGCCGAGAAACCCTCTACATCGCTTTGTGAAGATGGCTTAAGATCACCAATTCCTTTGATAACGTCCTCGGTTGAAATGGCTAGCGAACCAAAATTCAGCGAAGAGTCACTAGAGGAGCTAGATCCCGTTATATTCGAGTCCATGTCATTGACAAAGTTAGCGCAAAAAAACTCAGCGAATAGGTTTGCCGAGTCAGAGGATGAATTTGCGGAGCGGCCATTGTAGAAAACATTTGTTGGAATTGATGAGCAAGATTTTCGGGAATCAATGAAACGCCAGAAAGATTTGGGATTCGAGATAATATTAGCTTCAAAGTTTAAAATATAATTTCGGTATAAAAATTTGTTCAAACAATTAAATTCTTTTAGAAAGTACCGGAACTTAAGAAGATGCGCTTTGAGGATTTATACAATTTGCTAAATTTGTTTTTTAAATTTTTTAGATGCTTTAAACGCTTCGTATACCACGGTAGTTTGTACACCTTCTTCTTAAGAATAGGGATATACTGTAGGCATAGCTCATAGAGGGTGGTCTTAAAAATACGGTAACAAGAGGCTACATCACTGCCACGGAAAGCATAACTCCAATCTATATTTGATAGGGCATCATTTAAGGAAGAAAAATCACACGCTTTATAGTTAAAATTAATACTGCGATCATCCGGCAATGAATCAAAGTTATAAAACTCCAGCTCAAGAGCGAGAGGCACATGATGCATTACAGCCGGGGAGATGGGAGACATACATTCCGATAACGTGAAGTTTACATTGTCACTGATAAAAACAAGATCCAATAGTCTATTTAGTTGGTTATAAATACAGTTAACTTGCTGTAATCCAATACTTGAAAAGCTATCAACGATATGAATTTCTGTTGGAGAGCTCACGTTTGCAGCTATAAGAGCAGCAGAATCCCCACTTGGAGTCCAATTCAACCGGCTAAAGTTGAAATCACCAAGAACACAAATGTGATTATTACAAACGACATCAGACGCCAATGATACGATGTTATCAGCATGTGCAACGTAAAGGCTTTCAGAGCTATTCGGCGGGATGTATGACGCACATATGTAAAGGATATCGCCGGTGGAGCTGTGAATACAGACGCAAAGCTGATCAAGGAGCGAGTCAGAATTGGTGAGCGTTACTTGTGAAGCTTTGAATCTCCGTTGAGCCGCTATAAGAACACCACCGCCTCTAGAACATCCCGTCTTCTCAGCATCACTGTCTTTGCGAAAAATGTCGAAAAGGTCTGAATCAAAGATTTCGCAATCAAAAAAGCTGTCGTTAAGCCATGATTCCACAAAAACGTATACGTCATATTCCAAATGAGCAGTTAACATGCGAACCTTTGCACATTTAGAAAAATGTCGAAAAGGTCTGAATCAAAGATTTCGCAATCAAAAAAGCTGTCGTTAAGCCATGATTCCACAAAAACGTATACGTCATATTCCAAATGAGCAGTTAACATGCGAACCTTTGCACATTTAGTTCGAATACCAGATATATTTTGGTAGTAGATTTTCAGATTATTATCATTGCAGCTGCGATTTGGGCTAGTGGTTCGCTTCCGAGTTGTCCAGTTTTTGAAAAAAGCGGAACGGTCTTACGTTTATATTAGTCGGCCAGACAGCTGGATTCGCAATTTTGTTGTAGAATGCTGGTGAAACGCCAAATTTAAAGTTAAGGCTACGCAAACTATGGACAGAAGCACTCTTTTTAACCAGCTTGTAGCAAGCCAGGTGTTGACTGTCAACGCCTGACTGATTAGCAGCATATGAAATTATTTTATCTTCAGTCACGGATGGTTTGAACGAAGAGATGCGTAACCACTTCTTTTTAATTACAACCGAAAAATTAAATCAATCGAACTGCTTGGTCCTGAAATATAAGCATTTAAAGAGAGTGTCGTTACGTGACAAAAAACGGAAGTTGATTTTTTCTTTTCTTACAAAATCGCAAAACTCTGCGAATTGTGGATGGCTACTTTATGAAACTTTTTTTAATATGATCTGGAGCAATTCTAGTTATTTTTAGAGTTATTTGAATTAATGCAAATTGTTTCAATTCTCTTTTACAACCCCAAGTGTGAAACGTGACGTGACGTGGCGTCACGTGACATAAATTTCCATCGTTATATTTTTGTTAATATTGCTTTTAAATGAATGTTCAACGCAAATAAAACATGTATTTTATATAGAATATACTTTATATTTTGACTTCAGCGCCAATTCAGGGTAAATTTATTAGAAATCTATGATTTATTATGTTTCAACCACATGCGCCAAATTCGAACCAAATCGGACCATAAATACGGTTTTTCGAAATATCTCGACGTTGGCACCACCTAGGAAGACCATTTTATGCAAACATGATTCTACTTACATAGCCAGTATATATTTTAAAAAGCAGACAAATCGGCCCGTAAATACGTTAGATGTAAACCTTTTATTTTTTTTGTCGTGGTGGACCTTCCGCTGGAAACACCCATATGGAATCTCGGGTCAGCTTATCTTAAGTTAGTGTACGATGAACAAATTGATGCATCGATATTCGCAATAGGGGTCATCTTGCTGAAATTTCGTACGGTAATAGCGTATGTAGTTACCGTCGCTGTCTGCCCGTGCTTTCCACGCATTTTAATAAAGCAGCCTCGCTGCTTATTAACGCTCCTCACATTTAATCGTAGCTCTTGGGCAAGGTCAGCAGCTATTATAGACGTTGTGGTGCACGGATCTATGAGTGCCCGTATCAGATGCAGTCGGCCTCCAGCCTCGACTCTCACTACTGCGGTTGGTGCTATTGGTGTCAGGCTTTGTAATGGCATAACAGCTGATCGCCCTTCTGTCACTCGTTCGGACCGAAATCCGCGCCGAGCGGAGAGGTGGAATGCTCGTGATTCCACTCTCCCGCTGTCAAGTTTCCGACGGCGAGTGCGGTAACGCTGGTTTTGGGTTTTGCGACCTCTCTTATTTTTTGGAGGCTGGAAAGCTGCGGTTTCCAGTCCTTCCTGCTGATCACGCTCATGTTGGAGGTCCGGGCGAAAATGCTTCGTTTCTAGTCCCCTCGACCCATCTGGATGGAAAGCGGTGGTTTCCATTCCGGCGGGGTTTTCTGCGCAGAAAGCATCGGAAAGACTTCACGCAGACGCTCTTCTGGTATTTTTGCCCGAAAGACAGGGCAAAGCCTGAGAGGATGTTTCGAGCCGCAGAGTCGGCATGTTAATGGGTAGCGAACTTTTTCGGCTTCTTTTCGTATCGACGTGAAACGGGTCATTCTCTGAAATGACGTTTACTCATTCTAAATAGGACTTGATGAGGAGTATATTGTAGGGTGGCGAGCAATATTTGTAAATTTTGGCATACAACAAACATAAATACAGTTTGTTTTCATCGCAGTAAAGTAACTTTACGCAATCATTTACGAAAGTGTGCCGGTAGGGACACCCCTTAATGATTGATGATGTTGAAATAGATAACAATAAATAGTTATGTATTATTTGTTGTATATGAAAAGCGTGCTTATTATTGTCACTACTGCAAGCACTTAATGCACTTACGCTATGATCAAGCTCATTTTAGCAGAAGTTTGCGCAGACCTTACACAGGCAATGGCAACTGTAACCACGGTATAAATATTGAATGAGGTAACTTGGTAAAGTATCGGATTTATCTTTTCATGTTATCGATAATAATATCCATTTCCGTGAATGGCCGACTTCATTCACAAAACATACCACGCTACACATGTGTACTATTGTCCCATGAACCAAAAATACAAGATCACGCGGGCAGGAGAGTAGCCCGTTAGAATCGCATTTAGGAAAAAAGTTTAACGATTTTGACCATGAACGAAAGACACAAGATCACGCGGGAAGGAAAGAACGAAAAAAGTTATTTTCTAGCTGCCGAAATCTCGACGCCATCTTTGTTGTAAGAAGTAAACAACGAAGAGAACGGAGAAAACCGCGAAATTGTTGAACGCATGAATACTCATTTTTATTATGCAAATTTTTCTATAAATCATGCCGTTGTGTTAAATTATTCTTTACCTTATGTGTACACACGTTGTCACAGGCGAAAAGAAGAAAATTGCAGTAAAAAGCCACGACCAAGTTGTAAACAATGAAGAAATGTAAACAAACGGCTATTGTCAAAATCGTTAAACTTTTTTCCTAAATGCGATTCTAACGGGCTACTCTCCTGCCCGCGTGATCTTGTATTTTTGGTTCATGGATTTTGACAATAGCCGTTTGTTTACATTTCTTCATTGTTTACAACTTGGTCGTGGCTTTTTACTGCAATTTTCTTCTTTTCGCCTGTGACAACGTGTGTACACATAAGGTAAAGAATAATTTAACACAACGGCATGATTTATAGAAAAATTTGCATAATAAAAATGAGTATTCATGCGTTCAACAATTTCGCGGTTTTCTCCGTTCTCTTCGTTGTTTACTTCTTACAACAAAGATGGCGTCGAGATTTCGGCAGTTAGAAAATAACTTTTTTCGTTTTTTCCTTCCTGCGTGATCTTGTGTCTTTCGTTCATGCTATTGTCCATTTAAATTTATTTGCAATCGCGGTGCGCAAAGAAACGAAAAGAAACACCCGGCTTTCCCAACTCGTTCGTACGAAAGTGGTGCATATTAAAATTCTAAAAGAAACCGGTTTGAAACTGGCATTTTAGCTCCATTTTAAAAAACAAGTAATGGAAATCGTGATTCTATCCAAGTGAAGTGTAAGCGAGCAAAAGCAACTTCTATATTATCGGATAATGTGCCTAATATGTGAAGTGATGTATATATATATATATATACAGTGATAGTGAAGTGGTATTATGCAAAAAAATTTATCGGGAAACGCATGGCTACTATCCGAACAGTGAAACAAGTGGTAAACATTCAGAGATTTCTCCAGCGCTAGCAGTTAAAGTAATGTGTAATGGAATCACATTAAGGACACCGGTAGTGGCCTGTAAACCAGATGGAACCGCGATCGCTTACCTCATCACCACGAAGGTTCAGCAAAGCCGAAGAAATTACATAAGGATGACACACGAATTGAAAATGAGGGTAAGTGTTATTGTATCTGTATATTTGTATGTATGTCCTGAATTAACTTACTCCCTAGATTCGGTTAGAGAAAATTTGGTGATCCACTAACTCACCAGTATGTAGATTCCGTGTATTATTCTTAATGAAAGAAGTATTTAAACTCTGGAAGACGTTAACTTGGTTGATGGCTTCTAATTTCTTGGAATATTGATTGAATAGTCCGTTTAAACTTCACTATTAAAAAAAATCGGCTTATTTCTCTACTTAGGCCGGTAGAACAGTTGACTCCAGATTGTGATCGATGGTTGATTATGTCGCGGGATTTTACGCAACAGTGACTAGCTTGTAACTGATTCTAAGCTGATCGGGCAATCTCTAAGTTCTTGGTGACTAATTCCCTAAATGTTAGGACTGGAGTAAAGAAACTTATCTATGAAGTGATAGTTTATTTAGACAAATTTCTGGCTTCCCGTTTAATACGTAATTTTGAACTAGTCAATTATAGGGATAATGAAGGTACGTTTTAAGCTGTGTATCGTCTTTCTCTGTGTTAATGCCGAAAGTTGCTGGTACAGCTGTCGCCCCACTGGTAAACTATTACAAGTACAGGCTTATCCTTCCATCAATTTTTCCTTCTGCAATCTTTTTTTTTCTTTAACGAAAACATCAAAATATGAACCTCGACTTATCTACTAATTGTTTACTTGCTCGTGTGTCCAAGCGGAAATTAAATTAAGCTAAATGTGTTTGCGATGCGGACTCAGTTTGTAAAGCGATTGTATTTACGCGTAGTGGTTTATACTGAAGAAGTTGTCTCATCAGTCTCCGTGGAATGCGGTGGTAGTAATACTAACTTGACAAGCGGCCTTGTCACCCTGCCCTTCTCGGTCATGATATCCACAACACGTACCCGGTGATCGGAGGCTGGGTGCAAATCGATCACTCTTCCCAGTCTCCACTCATTGGGTGGTAGATTATCTTCTCTTATGACTACCAAATCTCCCACTTTCATATTTGATTTAGGATGCTTCCACTTGATCCGCTTCTGTAATTCTGAAAGGTATTCTGTTTTCCACCTTTTGCAGAAGTGTTGATGTAAGGCCTTCAGCTTCTGCCAGCGGTTGACGATCGACGCAGGGTTTTCATCGACGTCGATCTCTGGTGGAGCTAATAGATGTCCGCCGACTAAAAAATTACCCGGAGTTAAGGGCTCCAGGTCAGATGGTTCATTGGAGGCTGGGCTTAGCGGACGTGAATTTAGACACGACTCAACGCTACACAGGAGCGTACTGAATTCCTCAAACGTGTATTTCGAACTAGACGCCATCTTTTTAAAGTGACCTTTAAAGCTTTTCACACCTGCCTCGCACAGACCACCCATGTGGGGAGCAGCGGCAGGTATGAAATGCCAACTCAGGGTCTGATGGGCATACTTTGATAGTGTATTAGTACGAGCTTCTGCTATCAAGGTTTGAACTCAGTTTTGAGCGCCCGTGATGCTCCAACAAAATTGGTTCCGTTGTCAGAATAATCATTTTTTGGGCATCCTCTTCTGGCTACGAATCTTGAGAATGCAGCCAGAAAAGACGGAGTACTTAGATCACTTGTGGCCTCTAAATGAATGGCCTTAGTAGCGAAGCAATCGAACAAACAGACGTAACCTTTTGATATACGGCATCCGCGCCCCCGGTAACTCTTTATCTCAAACGGCCCAGTGAAATTTACCCCCGTGTTGGTAAAAGCACGACAAAAGGTCGTTCGTTCCTGTGGAAGGATCCCCATTAGCTGACTTTGTGCGCGTTTTTTGTGAATCGTGCAGAATTTACAGTTGTATATAGTGGATCTTATCATCACTTTTACTCTTGGAATCCAATACTGCGTTCGGATGAGGCGCAGCATTAGTTGGTTTTCGCCATGGAGGGAAACTTCATGGATAAATTGGACAACAAGATGCGATAACCTGCAATTGTACGGGAGGATGACGGGATGACGCTCATTATATGCTAGATCGAGGGTTGCGCCCAGGCGACCACCTGTTCTCAATACACCGTCATTATCAAGGAATGGATTAAGAGGGAGTACTTCACTCTTGGGGTCAATGGATCTTCCTGCTTTTAATTCCGCGATTTCCTTGCCGTAATGTTGCTTCTGAGCCATTTTTATCATTCGTGCAGTCGTTGCCCTAATTTCATCGGGTGAAATTAAGCAAGACTCCAGATGACAAGAAGCTTTTGTCTTCGGGTGAGTTCTTTGAGAAAATCTCATAATGTATGATACCCTCAAAACTCTTGGTAGGTTAGAAAATCTGTCCAGAATGTCGGTTGTGTCGTCTGTCAGTGTTGTTGTATGAACGTGCACTCGTTTTTCCTCGATGTTTGTGGTGAAGTCCGCCTCTTGTGTTGGCCATTTTTCCCTACCTTCTTGCAGCCAAGAAGGTCCCTGCCACCACAAAGAGTTGTTGACCAATTCATGCGCCTGTATGCCTCTGCTCGCTAAGTCCGCAGGATTTGTGGCTGAGTAGTCATGAAGCCAGCTGAGATTTCCTACCTTGTCGATGATTTTCGTAGTTCGATGGGCAACAAATGTTGACCAAGAGCATGGAGGCTTTCGTATCCAGGCCAGAACAATTGTCGAATCGGTCCAAAGGTGCAATTTCAAACTACCCATGTCCAGATTGTTTACGACTGATTCGACCATTTCCGCGAGCAATACAGCCCCGCAAAGTTCCAATCGGGGTAGAGAAATCATTTTTACTGGTGCTACTCTGGTTTTTGCAAGTAGCAGACTACTAAGTACCTTGTCTTGTTTTTCCACCCGCAGATATACCGCAGCAGCATAGGCCCTCTCGGATGCATCACAAAATCCCTGTATTTCAATTTTCTCCATTGGCGTGAATTCCACCCATCGGGGTATTCGTATTTTATCGATCTCCTTGTAATTTTTCGTGAATTTTTGCCATCGGTCTAGTATATAGGAACTAACAGTCTCATCCCAGTCTGTGCCCTCCAGCCATATGCTCTGCATTAATATCTTTGCAGTGATAACGATAGGAGCTAGCCATCCAAGTGGATCAAAGAGTTTGGCAATAGCTGAAAGTATTGCTCTCTTTGTCATGTTTTCTTCACTTTCAAATGGCTTTGCAATGAAATAGAAGTGGTCATAATGAGCATTCAATCTTATGCCAAGCGCTTTTGCACTGCTCGTATCCTCAAATTCTAAAAAGTCTTCATGTAAAAGATACGATTTTTGTATACCTTCTAGAATTTTGCTACAGTTCGAAGTCTCCGTAAAGGAAAACCTGCTGACTGTAATACTTGGGATACTTCGTCCCTGGCTCTTATCGCAGAGTCAATTGTATGTCCACCAGCAAGGTCATCATCTACATACATATATTTACGCAAAATATTTGAAGCGAGTGGATACGAGCTTTCAGAGTCCTCCGCTAATTGGAGTAGGGTCCGTATAGCCAGGTAAGGAGCACAGTTCACGCCGAAGGTCACAGTCTTAAGCTCATAAAGACTGATTGGATCATTCGGGCAAGGGCGATATACTATTCGTTGATACTTAGTTTGGTTGGGTTCTAACAGAATTTGTCTATACATCTTCTCAATATCGCTATTGAAGACGTATTTGAAAAGTCGTAGTATTAAAGTGGTCAGGTCAGACTGAAGTACTGGTCCTGGCAGGAGAATGTCATTCAAGCTGATATCATTTGCGGTGGGATACGAGGCGTTAAAAACCACGCGTACTTTTGTTGACGTACTTTCTTCCTTTATCACGGCATGATGAGGTAGATAGTAATTATCTATTGAATGTACCGACTGTACTGTATTGATTTTCGTCATATGGCCCATTGTCTCGTACTCCTTTAACACTCTATTATATTCCCTTTGTAGATCTTCATTTTTTCGAAGTCGTGTCTCGATTTTGTAAAATTGAGAGCACGCTATTTTTAATGAGGACCCTAAATTTATGCTGGGAGGGAATTCCGCTTTAAATGGAAGTGACACGATATATCTTCCCTCTTCATTACGTGATGTTGTATTTTTGTAAAGCTCCTCGCAATGTATTTCTTCTGCTGATAGAACTTTACCTCTCGGAAGATCTTCTAGTTCCCAGAATGAGCTTAACTGTTTATCAAGGGAAACCTCATTGTAGAACGAAACTCGATTATGGTGAGTTGGGCTGTTTGCATCAGTACGACCAGTCAGTATCCAACCGAATACTGTTTCTTGCGCTAAAAGGGTGCTAAGAATGTTCTTTTTAATGCCAGTCAAAATTATTTGGGGATAAATGTCTCCTCCAAGTACAAGATCGATTTGCTCATTAACAAAAAATCGTTTGTCTGCCAAAACCAGGTCGGGAATGGCTTGCTGTGTAAGTGCGCTAACGTTATATGTATGCAAATTCCCGGTGAGATTTGGAAGAACTAGCACCAGGGCATCAATAGAAATAAGTGGGTCAATCGGTGCCCGCAATTGGATAGAACACGCTTCCTTTACCTGCGCCGAAACCGAATTATTGATACCCGAAACTTGTGCAAGCATCTTCTTTGTTGGCAGGTTGATTCTGCGTCTGAGCCCCTCCGTAATGAAGGAACGCTCTAGCCGAAAAGTTTGTGCCATTGAAATGAATATTTACTCGAGCTGTCCCAAGTAAAACGCCTTTGTTGGTGTTAGCGTGATGTGACTGCACGTTTTTGACTGCTTTGCATTTCCCATTGACGCTTGATTACGCATTTGAGCTTGCCTGGAAGTTGATGGTAAGTTGTTTACCAGATCTACCGTATTTTCCTTTGTAGATGATTTAGCCGGCGTTGTCTGTATGTGAAGTAGGGTGTGATGTCGAGAGTGGCAATTGGCGCAATTATAGGAGCTTGTGCACTTCGACACCGTATGCCCGAATGATAGACAATTGAAACAACTATTGTTCTTTTTAACAAAGGAGACTCTATCATCTATGGAGATCTTCAGGAATTTGGGACACATATGGATTCTGTGGTCATTGCTTTGGCATATTTTGCATGAATATCTGGTCACACTAGCTTGAAAAGTGCCAAGTTTTTTTTGTGACGGTTCAGAGGAATGCTTGTGGCTTTGCATCTTTTGGGTTTTTGAAGCTTTTTCCTCTTAAACCTGAGACGGATTCTAAAGTTTGGAATCGACTTGACAGAAATTGGTTCATATCGGCCCACTTTGAAATGTCCGTTTTATTTTGCACCGACTGTTCCCATAGTGAAAGGGTCTCCTCTGGTAATTTTGTAGAGCACAGGTATGAATAATTGGATCCCACGTTGAAATGTCAATCTTATGACTCTCTAAGGAAGATATGCAGTTATTTATATCCCTTTGTAATCTCTTAATTGCGTTCCCGCATTCAGTTTCCACTGCCTGTAGATTGAAGAGGATCTTCAACTGCGTGTTAACTAGGATCCTTTTATTTTCATACCTATCACATAAATTCTTCCAGGCTACATTAAAGCCCTCATTTGTCAGGTCGCACTTTTTTTACAATTTCTCTGGCTTCACCCTGCGTTTTCTGGCTAAGATAGTAAAGCTTCTGAATTGGTGTAAGCCGTTTGTTCATTATGTAAATGGCCGTGAACATGTCACGAAAAGTTGGCCATGATAAATAATCGCCTTTGAATACATCTATATCACAAGGCGGAAGATGTAAATTATTCTGCGCGCCTGACATGTCTTCATCTTCCTTTTCTGACTTTTCTAATTTTTCAGATAAATCATTTATTTTCGACATACATCACACAAAGGCTGCGTAGCACGTCTTACCTTTCTTGCGTATTGCACTCAGATCTTTAGCACTAATTGATTCATTAGCCAAAAACTGCTTTGGCTTTCTCCCACATGGCCTTTAGCTCGTCTTGCTCGTCAGCGAATGTTTGCTGTGGTCACTTGCGGGTGTGCTGAGAAATTCGATGTCAAAGTCTATGACTGAATCTGCCAAGCGGTTGTAAGTTTCAATATTTGAACTTGTGTATATGCTTATGTAAGCCTTCAAAGAATATTAGCAATGTATTTCGATCAGAAAAAGCAACTCAAAGAAAACACTCACGAACGTGAATGACACTGTCGAAACTACCACCAAATAGCCACCCAATTTGTATTAAAACTTGAAGTATGCCTCCCAAATTTCACAATTTTGCAAATAAAGGGTGCGTAAGCATTAACTTGTATATATGTATGTATGTACAGAATGTATAAACGTTTTATTGTTAATATATATGTGTGTATATGTACATATATCTCTTGTTCTCGCTGTTATTAAATATTGGTCGCCACCCGCTAATTAAAATTCGAACAATATGTGTAATTTTCAAAAACCCTTACGTATGTGGACACAAATATCTTTTATTTTATTAATAATTAATGCTTAGCGAGCGATTTTGTGAAGAAACAGGACGAAAAAATGCACGTTTGAGGTTATGCCTCTGCTACCATACGAATTGATATGGTGTATGCATGGATGTATGTGTAGCGAATGTTAACACTTTGTATCTCTTAGGCGGAACTCAGAAAAGTGCACTAAAACCAAACTTTGAATGTTCCAATGAATTTAATGTAAAACACAAATTGGCAAGAGTGTTATTAAGTTAATGTGAGAATTACTTTCTCTTACCGAAACTGATTGTGCACAAGGACTTTTCGCGCGCTTTTCCTTTTTGAGGTTAGATACTGTGCCTGTTTGCGAACAGGCAGAATTTTCAGTGGACTGTAATTCTGTCTTTGAGTATTCAGTACCTCTTTTCACAATATCACTCGCGGAAATTTTGCTTTTGACTTTTATATGTATATTTGAAACTTTATTTGTTCGACACCAAAAAAAAAGGATCAAGTGCTGTGATACAGGCATTGGCAAAGGGTGCTGTTTTTGTGACTTTAAGCCTACTCACGTTAAAAACGGAGGATGAACGAACACCACCGCAAAGCGTGCTGTCTTGCAACTACAGCCACCACAAGTGAACGATGCTTATAACAGCTCATACTGATATTGACTTCGGCAAATCTGTACTCCGAATGATCGTGCACGAAACTGAGCAGTTATAAGCATCGTTCACTTGTGGTGGCTGTATTTGCAAGACAGCACGCAATGCGCTCGTGTTCAGTCATCCTCTAATTTCGTTTGGGTATCGATACTACTAAGCCAACGCCGCTGCTCAGTCATACAAAGCAGCGGTATTGAATGAGTATGAACAGTTGACGATCAACCATTGCCAATCCCTGCTGTGATACTTTCAAACCACGTACCTTACATGTGATATTTGCTGTGTAATGAAGTTGATTTTGTATGTATGTATTTTGTAGCGACCGTGTGCTAATGGCTTCTGTGCTCAATCGCAGGTTGATCTTGGCGGATAAAGACAAGTAACCAATCTATCTGGTGGATTCTCTCTTAGCTGTTAGTGGACTAGCGTTGTCGCTCGAAACTTGGTTTATTTTGCTGGCGGAAAAACAGATTAGATGAACTCACGGCTCGAAGGACCATGTTCATCGGGCGAGTCTGGAGTACAAGCGCAGATTCTGGCTCAGACCGCGAATTTGTGGCAATAGTCCAGTTTTACGCTCGCACCGATGTATTTGGTAATAAAGAAAGAACACGGTGAAAGTTGGTATACACAGATTTCAAATAAGTTTATTTGCTTCAATAATAATGTACAAGTATATTTCAGATTACCTTTTAATAAAATTGGTGAAGCGATGAAATGTGGTGGCTGGATGCGTTCTTCTCTGCAGGACACTCGAAAAGTAAGTAAGTAACCCGTTCTTTTATTTCAATTGCGTTAGCCTACCGAACAGTTTTAGGCAAAAAACGGAAATTTTAACATAGCTAGCGGTAGCTAATATTGAATAGCTAACTGTGGTATATTATACTAATGTTAAGCATTAGGGTGGCACAAAAGAAAAAATATTTAGGGCGACGGCCTAAACATCAACTGTAAATCACAGCTACTTTAAATTTGCACTTTATTAGACTAAAATTGAATGAGCTAAAAAACTGCAAAATATTGAGAGATAAAATTGAAATAGAAAGTTCGAAATTTTTACGAAACTTTGTCGATTTTTTTAAAGTTGTTCAAAGATTCAACTTATTTTCATTTAGTGTTTGTTAAGGAATAAACTATATTTTTATAAACAAATAATTTAAATTAAAATATAATAAAATAAATAGTCAAATCTAGTCACTATGTGAGTGTCGTAAAGTTATGATATTTAAGAACATCTCTTTCTTAATTAACGATGACACTGTTTCTGTATGAAGCTGATTTCGACATTTTGTTTTAATAAAATTTAGTATCGAAACTATTCTTTCAAAACTTGCCTAGGAATGTAATATAATGGTTCGTTCAAAACCTTTTTTCAAAACTTATAAAGGCAAAAACGAGAAGACGAAGACAAAAAGAGAATAAACAAATTTCCCGCAGTGAATTTTCAGATTTTTAAAACGGTATAGTAATTTAATTTTTAAATTTAAATAAAGCGTGAAGACCCCATGGAATAAACGAGTAGATAAAAAATATATAACGGTAAAACTGGCACATACATAAATATATGAAAGAATGCACTCAGGCGACCCCTCTAGCCATTGTGTGTCACAGATTAAGTTATCGATGGAAATTTTATTTTCGATCTCAAATTTGTAGTTTCTCTGTAGAAATTTTAGGTCTATGTTATGTAGTTTGACTACTGTCAATTAAATCTAATGCTTTGTATTGCATGCGTTCCACGTTTTTCGTTTTCAATCTCATAAATTGTTTATAATGAATTTTGCTAAAATTTCAAAATCAAAAGTTATCAAAACAAATTCTATGGGACTGAGATATATTATTTTCTAATTTTTGGATATTTATAAAAGCGTGGTATATTAAAAAGTTTTGTTTTATTTAATTTAATTATTTAGTCTTAATTTTACCTATTAAAGATCGAACGGCATTGACAAAATCAATTTTTAAAGTAATAGCTTTAATACTTATTCGTACACTTTAACGTTAAAACTCAGCTGAACTTTATATCTTCTAAAAACATCTATAGTAAAACCATCGATGTTTTTAAAAGATTCGTACACTCTAACGTTAAAATTCAGCTAAACTGTATGTTTTCTAAAAACATCTACAGTAAAAACATTAATGTTTAAAAAAGATTCGTACACTCTAACGTTAAAATTCAGCTAAGCTGTATATCTTTTAAAAATATCTATAGTAAAAACATTGATGTATAAAAAAGAAAATTAAAACCTCGATGCTATCGATAGTGCTCTGATGTTTTTGCGGTTCTGGTATAGGGCTGCCATACCTCCCCGTTTCCAGGGACATGCCCCTGTTTCGGACCCTTTTTCCCCGTGTCCCCGTTTAAAACCAAAATGTCCCCGTTAAATGCTTGGGACAACAATATATAATTGTTTTTTTAATTTTAAATGGTGAGCGGAAAATTGTTTAGCCTATCGGATTGGAAAGTGAAAAGTGAACACTTTGAGCGAAAATAAAACTCATGATAACGCTGCGATTACATAAGACAATTTGATTCAATTTAATTGTCAAATTTTTCTGCAAAGTAGGCGTCGAGAGAATACACTTTGCAGCAACCGCCGCACAGTGCATACTTTCGGCGATTTAGGGGAAGGAAAATCGATATGCAAAGTTGGTAAGAAAAATAATCCATCAATTAAACCGGCACACAAAAAAAAATTAGTGTGATGTGCATTTGACCGGACCTACCTATGCTTATGTATTTCGACTCGCAGAATCCGAGTTTGAAGTCAGTTTTGCCAATATACCTCCTAGACTTCAAAAAACCGTAAAAAATAACGAAAATTGACAATAAAAAACGGTTTTTTGAAGTTTGAAGTTTTTAACAGGAGAAATCATAATGATATCCGATGAGTGTTATGCGGAAGTAAGTTATTTAAAATCGTTTATTGAAAAATGTACATTAAAGTGGAAAGAAATGCCGCCCTTAGACAAATGGAGCTTATTTTTTAAAGATACTATTGAACACGAACGAAAAGCAAACTTGCTAAAATTTTTGCAGCGCATATGTGCAATCCTTTCCCACAATGCGGATGTTGAGCTAGTCTTATTTCATCACAATATTCTAAAGCAAAGATTGGCAAACTCACACTATCACACACATGCGCTTGTGTGCGAAGCAGCGAAGTCTTGTTCAATAGACAGTGCTCGGACTCCACCACATTTGTGAAAGAGATTTCCCTTTTTTTGCTAAATTACATGTCTACTACATCTACCACCGTAATTTAACAAACTACTACATTTAGATTTTTTTTTTTAATTGCTCATTGCGCGTTGAATACAATTTTGGTGTTAAATATTGAACCGGTAGTCGAAGTAGAGCAGCTGATTTCTTTTTTTCACGTGGGGCCCCTAAAGTGTCAAATCTTTTTGATTTATTTTAACAAAAATTATAAATTGTCAAAATCTGATTGCATGCTAAACCCTTTTTTATACAAAAGAAGCGATTGAAAATCAGTTTTTTGCACGTCCGCCTAACTCAGGAGCCCAAACGCTGATCACTGGGCCTTGCACAGGATTGATCGATGGATGCAAACAAATTTACCAAGAAAGAAAGTTGCAGCAATTTTTATTTTTCTAATTCAAAATTGTATTGTTTAAATTTGTATTTCACATGGCGCACTTTATCTTAAAAAATCTTAATAACTTTTTGACGCTTTAGATATCAGAAGCAACATCAAAATAAACGTAAATGTTGTTTTTGCTTTAATACTACTACCTGTTTAATGTGCCTTATTTAACGCAAAATTTCCGAACTCAATTAAAACAACTGATTTTATATGATTTTATATGCTTTGCCGAAGTACCAGCGAAGCATCAGTCAATCATCAATTATCGTAATATGCACGAAGACGATGATAGTATACATGTGTCGACGTCGCAGCAAGCAGCGTTTTCAAGCCCGATTAAATGTGTTTGGAAATTCAAAAAATGCCCATCTCTGGTCTAAAAAGAGAAACTCGCTTTACATTGGCTCTGTGGAAAGCAGCGTTGCCGAATTCGCGATTTCATTGTCATTTTGACGTTTTCGTTGGCTCAATGACTTTTTGACGATTTGTCCCCCCGTAATGACGATTTTTTTTTAGTTTTTCCACCTAATTACATATGTATGTATGTAACCCCCATATTATGAACGCTTGCATTCTGTTATCCCTATTACAACCGATGTTCGTCGTAGCAAATCCGATAGTTAGCGTAACTGAGGTCGGTGTTATGGTCTGATAATGCATACTTCGCATAACTTCGCACAACTTCGCATAAACTTCAAACTCTATTTTCGTATGTACTTTGTATCTAATTTGTATGTATTCCATTACCCAGAAATTAGCAGAACTTTTAAAAACTTAGCGATCTGTTGAGCTTAGATTTTACTTTACATTTTCTTAAGTTAAATTTTTATTGGACTGGTACAAATGGTTGTGCGAATTTATGCGAAGTATGCATAATCAGACCCTTATACAGACAAACTTTTGTTTGCCAAATTAAATGGCGGCTGCTTAGTTTGCTCGGAGGTTGTTATGTCGAGTTTGGCACAGGGGTGCACGTTCATTATGATTTTCATGGATATTGCCAATACGAAATGAAAATTTCAGATATACATAACGTGCGCAATTAATATATTTTTTATGATATCGTATAGGCAATTAACTGTGCCCTAATCTTTGAAGTTCCTAGNGCTCGGAGGTTGTTATGTCGAGTTTGGCACAGGGGTGCACGTTCATTATGATTTTCATGGATATTGCCAATACGAAATGAAAATTTCAGATATACATAACGTGCGCAATTAATATATTTTTTATGATATCGTATAGGCAATTAACTGTGCCCTAATCTTTGAAGTTCCTAGAGCATAAATTCAGTTATCTGGCTTTCGGTATCACGGCAATTTTTGTGTATAACAACAATTATCTAAAAATTTTTGTATATGACAACACCGAATTTCCTGCAGTTTGAACAAACAAAATTAGTTTGCTGTGAGAGTCGCCAAACTCGCTCTCTCCGAGTTTGCTGCAACAACAATTGCACGCATTTTGCCAAACAAAATTTCTGCATAATGCTAGAAATACAATACCGGCGAACGGCAAACTTCGCCGAATTGGGCGATGCTGTCGTTCACCGTTCGCCCAGCTATTTCGCCTACTTAAACAGAATTAGAGCGGTAGCGAAAACAGCTGATCCCATTTGGTCGCCTTTATAATTTGGGTGACCATATTTAGAAAAAACTAAACCATATTTAGAAATGAGGAAATGATAACAAATATAAATGTAAAACAAAGAAAGATTATTATAAATAATTTGTTTCAAGCCAGATTTAACGAATCCACAACTATATTTTTCAAACAACAAAAAAAAATCGTGTTTAGGTTGTTTTCTTTTAAAACTTTGAAAGCAAAAAACAAATATGGCCACCTTTGGCACGCACTGCTGTCATCGCCCAGCAGGCGATAGAAATAAATCTATCGCCATGAAACGCCGCCAAGCGAGCTTTGCATTTCGCTTTGGCTGTGTTCAATTTCATATGCTTGCGGGTGTTCTAATTTTGACAGCGCGAATTTCGCTGTGGTGAGTTCGCCGTTCGCCGGCATTGTATTTCAGCTATAACACCGACCTTATATGTGTTAGTTAACGATAAAAAGTGGACAAAAACCACAGCCATTCAAAGTAATACATCTGTCGGGCGTATGAAAAGAATAATACGAAAAATAATTTCTACGATACGCTTGCATGCGGTTATCGTCTATCGTATGGAAATTCATAATAGGGGGGTATGTATGTAAACAACTTTTAAAGGAAAACGTAGTCCAAAATACACCATGCATTTATCTACTTTTGTTCCACAATCGTGCTTTTAGTTATATTAAATTTGTTCTAGAATTGTAACCAAATCGTTAATTTGCACTGTTGACACTGATTTGAAAGATACAGAAAAATAGCAGAGGGAATTTGTTCATTCAAGATAATCTATCAGTTAATAAATGCTAATATTACACTTTAAAACTGGATCAAAATCTTCAAAAACTTCAAGCCAGTGGAGTTGAACAATTTAAAAGCAGTTATGTTTTAAAGTGTAATTTAATAATGTCGTTAACAACTACAAATCCACTTTTATTAATCCATATGCAATTTCCCTTTGGTTTTGAAATGTGGTCATATTTATTGTATGTAATCTTGTTTATATTTTTTATTTTGTTAAAAAAGTATAATAAACAAAAATTTGACGCTTTTTTGGCCGAAATGACGATTTTTTCTGGGTATAATGACGATTTTTCAGCAAAAGCTTTCGGCAACGCTGGTGGAAAGTATCGTGCAGTGCAAGTTCAACTTTAACCCTAGAATACCAACGTTCGCCTGTGAGGCGGAACGAATTCGGTTTCCGCGCGATATTTCAGGAACGCTTTTAATGATCATAGTAAACGTTCGCGCCAACTCAGCTTAGCGCTGTATGAGGCTGTGAGCAAACGCACATTGTACAGTGGCCTTGCGCGGCTGAGTTCCACGCCCTCTTGACGCCTGACAGGCGAACGTTAGTAGTAAAGGTAATTTTGTTTGCTGTACTTATTTCAGTTTTTAACATGTTTGTTGGCTATTTTCTGTTTTGAACTTAATTATTTTTTTTTACTTTTCGAGAGGGGTTCCTATGAAGAACAAGTTCTAAAATGGTTGGAAGAAATATCGTTGAATGGAACCGATAGTGAGAACTATTTGGAAGAAGATTTCAGTGAATGCGCCTTATGAATAAAAACTAAGCAGTTGCTATTTCTTAAGGATCTGAAATTTTAAGAAAAAAAGCATTGCTTAGTTTTTATTCATAAGGCCCAATGTGATACAAAAAAGTCGATTTTTTTTTAAGTACAGGTCCTTTTAAATGTGAAAGTAAATACGAATACCTTTAAGATAATTTATGGATTGTTTGAGTGCGTTCGCTCTTAAATGGTTTTTTTTTT
>NW_016157229.1:141811-157185 GCF_001687245.7 Rhagoletis zephyria | reverse complement strand
GCATTTCGCTTTGGCTGTGTTCAATTTCATATGCTTGCGGGTGTTCTAATTTTGACAGCGCGAATTTCGCTGTGGTGAGTTCGCCGTTCGCCGGCATTGTATTTCAGCTATAACACCGACCTTATATGTGTTAGTTAACGATAAAAAGTGGACAAAAACCACAGCCATTCAAAGTAATACATCTGTCGGGCGTATGAAAAGAATAATACGAAAAATAATTTCTACGATACGCTTGCATGCGGTTATCGTCTATCGTATGGAAATTCATAATAGGGGGGTATGTATGTAAACAACTTTTAAAGGAAAACGTAGTCCAAAATACACCATGCATTTATCTACTTTTGTTCCACAATCGTGCTTTTAGTTATATTAAATTTGTTCTAGAATTGTAACCAAATCGTTAATTTGCACTGTTGACACTGATTTGAAAGATACAGAAAAATAGCAGAGGGAATTTGTTCATTCAAGATAATCTATCAGTTAATAAATGCTAATATTACACTTTAAAACTGGATCAAAATCTTCAAAAACTTCAAGCCAGTGGAGTTGAACAATTTAAAAGCAGTTATGTTTTAAAGTGTAATTTAATAATGTCGTTAACAACTACAAATCCACTTTTATTAATCCATATGCAATTTCCCTTTGGTTTTGAAATGTGGTCATATTTATTGTATGTAATCTTGTTTATATTTTTTATTTTGTTAAAAAAGTATAATAAACAAAAATTTGACGCTTTTTTGGCCGAAATGACGATTTTTTCTGGGTATAATGACGATTTTTCAGCAAAAGCTTTCGGCAACGCTGGTGGAAAGTATCGTGCAGTGCAAGTTCAACTTTAACCCTAGAATACCAACGTTCGCCTGTGAGGCGGAACGAATTCGGTTTCCGCGCGATATTTCAGGAACGCTTTTAATGATCATAGTAAACGTTCGCGCCAACTCAGCTTAGCGCTGTATGAGGCTGTGAGCAAACGCACATTGTACAGTGGCCTTGCGCGGCTGAGTTCCACGCCCTCTTGACGCCTGACAGGCGAACGTTAGTAGTAAAGGTAATTTTGTTTGCTGTACTTATTTCAGTTTTTAACATGTTTGTTGGCTATTTTCTGTTTTGAACTTAATTATTTTTTTTTACTTTTCGAGAGGGGTTCCTATGAAGAACAAGTTCTAAAATGGTTGGAAGAAATATCGTTGAATGGAACCGATAGTGAGAACTATTTGGAAGAAGATTTCAGTGAATGCGCCTTATGAATAAAAACTAAGCAGTTGCTATTTCTTAAGGATCTGAAATTTTAAGAAAAAAAGCATTGCTTAGTTTTTATTCATAAGGCCCAATGTGATACAAAAAAGTCGATTTTTTTTTAAGTACAGGTCCTTTTAAATGTGAAAGTAAATACGAATACCTTTAAGATAATTTATGGATTGTTTGAGTGCGTTCGCTCTTAAATGGTTTTTTTTTTAATTTTTTAAAATGACCCCTTTCAAAAAGATTATAAAATATGTGTTATTTTCAATACGAATTATTTTTATTAATATTAAAAAACTATTAAATTATTTTATTTTTTTACTTTAAAAACATATGAAATATGTTTAAGCCCATTTTTTAAACAAATTTAAGGTTTTTGAAAGATAGAATTTGTACTTTTTTTCAAATTAGCCTCACAGGCGAACGTTAGTATTAAAGGAATAAAAAATAAGGTTGGTATACTAGGGTTAAAATGACGTTCTCTGAATTTTACCATTATGTAAAAAATTAACACGAACTCTTAAGCAAAGTTATATCTAGTGAAAAATACGAATGGTATACGCGAAAAGAGACCATATAAAATGTAATATGAGTTAGTTACGTAAAAATGTGTAAAAATAGTTCGCGTTTGGTTTGCTTCCCCTTACGTTAAGAAGTACAAATACGTTCCTGAATTGAACTGAACTTTTTCATTGATCTCTAACGGTTATGTTATTTTTATTGTAAGTCAATCTTATTTTAATATTTTGAAACAGTTATTGTTTTGTTTGTTTGTATATTAGGGTGTTCCAAAAAGAGGAAAGTCGGAATTTTAATACTCTAACCCCCTAGGATAGTTCTATGTCGAAAAAAATTATACCCCTTCCATGCATTTTATATGGGGGAAAAAATAAATTTTCGTAGAAATGGTATGGAATTCTTGAAAATATTTTTCGATCGAAAAACTCTGGTTCTCTTCAAGAGACTTCCAATAATAATATCCAATTGTTTATTTAACCATTTTTTAAAACTAACCATTTTTTTTAGGTGTCCCCATTGCATTTTTGGGGGTTTGGCGGACCTATAAATTATAGTTACTATCAAATAGTTAAATAAACAATCGGGTATTATTGTAGGGAATCTCCTACAGAGAAGCAGAGTTTTCCGGTCGAAAAATATTGGTTGTTAAGAATTCTATACTGTTTCTAAGAAAAGTTGTAAATTACCATTTATATGAAAAAGTCATGAACGACTTCCATACAAACGGAGCCCAAAGTCATCTAAGACATAACTTTTCCGCACAAGACTCTTAAGTGACTAATGCATGGCATTCGCTACGGGGTATTTTCGGTATATTGTATATTCATACGTTAAAACGCAGAAATGTTCTTACGACATATACGAGACATTCTTTTTCATATCGGACACCAAATTTGGTGTCACACTCTCGATTGGCTTCAAATTTTTTTATGGGTTCTATACACGAAATAAGCTAACACGTATTCGAGAAATTTTTTTTTTTAATTTTTTCTCTTCGGATATATGATCTACCAAAGTTTGAATTTTTTCGTGCTTCTGACTAATCATGTACTTCTTCAAATCGTTATATTTCGGGTTCTGCTCATCCTAGAGACTTCATCTTAACGTCGCTTTGAAGCCAAAGTAACGGGCTTAACATTCTTGTATATAAGATGGAACTTTTTGAAGTTGATTCAAATGTTGTTAACCACGCGATATTCTGCCGAAATCCGCAACAAAATCTGCGTTTTGCTAACTTTAGTCCTGCAATTGCCACGCCCATTTCTAGGGGTTGTCGCCTTACAGGAAAAAATTGCCGTACAAATATTATTTCTGGATAGGTATTCTACCGGAATCCGCAACAAAGTTTTACTTTCTGCAAAAACCCGCTGTTTAATACCTTACTAAATATATCTCAACATAAGTTTTCGAAAACAAATTACAAAAATTGTTGATTCTTAGAAAATAAACCACCTCGTCATAAAGAAAAATATTTTAAAAATAGTTCCTGAAAACCCCCCATTTTTTAAACCACGTTTTTTAAAAAGAATTAAACAAGGATTACGATGGTATAGTTTTAAATCCCTTATTTACTGGCCTTCATTATGCAAATCAACTTCAAATAGTTCAGATGTTAATAGTGAAGTTAACTTTAGGACAATCTTCACCGTCTTGTATATAAATGTAATAAAATATATGTTAAGCGCGTTTGAAACGACGTTAAGATGAAGTCTGTGCGATGAGCAGAACTTAAGATATAACGATTTGAAGAAGTACATGATTAGCCAGAATCATGAAAAAATGCAAACTTTAACAGTTCATATCTCCGAAGAATAAAAATAAAAAATAAATTTCTGGGACACGTGTGAGCTTATTTCATGCATAGAACCCATAAAAAAATTTTAAGCGAATCGGAGACATGACATAATTTTTTTACGAAATCCGTCCGACGTGAAAAAGAATGGCTCATATAATAAATACGTTATGCGTATAAATAGTACGTTACTTCAGTGAAAATGTTTCCTTGAGCTCTATTTATTATGGTTTATGCAATTCCGTTTTTGTATGTATTATAACAGAGCATCAACTAAATTTTCCTCTGCAATTGAACGAGACTATATATGTAAATATGATTTAAAACAAGTAATTTTTAAGCAAAGTACAAAACCGAATTCAATTGTCATATAAAAATTTAAGACTGCGGCAACATACATAAAAATATATATATATATTCTGATGAATTGATAACCTTTCCTTTTTGTGAAATCGGTTAGAAAAGAAGAGTATGAGTATCCCTTTGGAAAGAATTAAGTTTTTTTTGCTAAGTGGCCCCGTTTAGGGCCCAGCAATTATGGCAGCTCTACTCAAGAATGATAGAATACAAGATTGCGCTAATCGAGCTGAGAGCAACCGGGCGTGACGTCAACAAATACCGGAATGAGAGAGCAAGACGATCTCGACAAGAAAAAGAGGAAGCATCGAACAAAAGGCAGTATTGCCAAGTTTTGAATTCGAAAAAGCACCAAATTTTTATTGGTGTATGGACTTTATATGCATACTTCATTTTATTGTAAGGATGCCGATTCAAATTAATAAAAATCAATGGTCGATTTCTTCTGGCATGATTGAAGGTGCTGCCACATATTTTGTTGTCGCTTGTGATTGTCACTATGCTATGATTTTGTTTAAATTTTTGTAAAGATGCTTACCACACTTACGATTGCTATACATTTTGCTTCTACTTTTTAATATTTTCAAATTTGGTGTCTCAAACTAAATACAAAAGCACCAAAAACGCACCAAGCACCAAACTCAAAAATTCTCGCGTTTTGAACACCCACTAAATTTGGTGTGAAAAGCATCAAGTTATTTTCTGGATCGTGAGCCCTACTCTAGTACCCCTTATTATGAATTCGTACGATGCGCGATACACGCTTGCATTCTTGAATCGATATTTGTAGTATGAAATCCGATAGTTAGCGTAGCTGATTTGTGTTGGTTCACAATAAAAAGTTAACAAAAACTACAGTCATTAACAATAATACATCGTCGGACGTATGAAAACAATAATACGAAAACTGTTTTTACACGGTACGCTTGCAAGTGTTTATCGTCTAGCGCAGGCTTTCCCAAAGTGGGTGCCGCTATTGGCTAGAGTATACTTACGGTGACCATCCGTCCTTTATTTACAAGGACAGTCCTTTATTTTAACCCCTGTCCTTTATAATTTTTTTCAAAATAAAGGACGCCTTTTGTCCTTTATTTCTTAAACTGTCCTTTAAATCAGCTCTACATTTTTCTGAGGTAAATTTTTAAACACAGAATAAGAAAAATAAAAATAAAATAACCCCCCTTAAGGATTTTTATTTAATAGGTAATCTTAGCACAATCTATAAAGCACGGGGAAAGTTGTGCCCAGAATCGTGTTGCACGCTGAGTTTCAAGTTCCACTGAAAGAGAACAATAAAGCCCCTACTGCACAGTGGTTCAAAACTGGCATTTAGTGTTCGTAGTTCACTGGAGCGTTTATGTTTTTCACGAAAGTTGATAATATTTTTTATGAAAGCTTATAATATTTGCAAGAGACCAGTTGAGCCTGATTTGTGAATTTTTATTTTATTGTTTTAATTTTTTAGTGCAAAATGCAGAAAAAGAGGCAATTTTGAAGAAAATGTCTTCTCCTGTTCCAGTTAATAAATGGTACATAACAACGACTGGTTGAAAACAGTTGTATGGTTCCCCAAAACATTTTCCACAAAAAATTTTCACCAAAATATAATTTTTTTGTTTTAGTAAAAATTGGTTGAAAAATGAAGACTACGGTGAATTATGAACATTAAATTCCAATTTTGAACCACTGTGTGCTGGCTTCGGCGCGCAGTATGAATTATGGTAAACGCATTTTGGCAACAAAGGATGGCGAAGTCCTTGGAAAGGATTTGGCTTCATTTCGGAATCGGTTAATTAACTGGCAAATATCTGATTTAAATTACCATATGGGTAAGGTACTTTAACAAATAAGTTATATGTACGTATTCCCAAATTATTTTGAAAAAATTCCTTTATTTTACGTTGGTTAATATGGTCACCGTAAGTATACTAGTGGTTCTTGAAAATTCTTTAAACTTTCCATACACAACGCAAGCGGTTTGATCAAACTTCGACATGACGGCAGGAAAATAAAAAAATTAGAATTTTATTAAAATTACTTTCAGCGGCTCGTCAAACCCCATGCAAAGCCATTTGTGGCTTGCAGCAAAGGGATATTTCGTTGGCTTGTCAAGGCGCTTATGTGGTGTATTTCGCTCTTAAGCGTGGTTCCCCAGTACGTTTTGTCAACGAAAAATTGAATCAGGAAATTTGCAGAAAAATAGATGAAAACGTACCATTTCCACAACCATTTTCTGTACTTTTGTAGACCAATCCGCGTTTCATCCACTTTTCTTCCCTTTTTTGGATTTTTTGCTGGGTGGGCTGTTCTCGTAACAAGCGCAGCAGATTCGCGCACGTGTATATGCTACTTATTCTTTGGAACTTCCCATTCACACTGTGAATCAGCGAATCAACACGATTTTAGAGGCAGTCGAGAACGAACTTATAAAAAGTTCGAAAACTTGTGAATTTCTTAGTTTACAACTTGATGAAAGTACCGACATAGTGGGACTTAATGTTCTTCTCGTGTTAGTGATGTACCCGTTCGTAATGAAGATGGAAGAAGAACTTGGAAACTGGTTTAAAATGGAGAAAGTATGCGGATATTTGTAGTGGTTGGAAAAACGAAAGGAGCGATGTCTAGGATGAAGCAAGAGGCAGAAATTGCCACCAGAAGTCACTGTACGATTCGTCGTGGCACCTCCCATAGGCGTGAAATTTTTAATTAGCCATAACTTCCAGACCATAAGTCACATGAACTTGAAGTTTGGTATGCACTCATATATATGGTAGGTGATTATAGGAGGGATATATATATGAGTTTTTAAAAGGGGGCGTGGCGCATCCCATAGGCGTGGAATATGTTATCAGCTATAACTTTGTACCCATGTGTCACACGAAATCGAACATTGGTATGCAGTCATAACGATGGTAGGGCCTTACAGCAAGGTATGTATAAATGAGTTTATAAAACGGGGCGTGGCACGTCCCATAGGCGAGGAATTTTTTATCAGCTATAACTTCGAAACCATAAGTCACATGAACTTTAAATTTGGTATATGGACATATGTAATGTAGGTGCTTTTAATATCTACTATATATTTTTGGAAGTATGTATGTATGTACATATGTACGTATGTGCCAGGTTGCAGCCTAAACGTATGAAACGTCAGTGTGAGCGGACGTTTATTTACTGCGCTCCGCGATTTTTGTGCTTGCTTCGCTAATTGTGTAAACAAATCAATGTGCTCGAGACAGTGACTTTATTTTGAAATAAAATCTGTAGAATTAAACAAGACGCCTTGTTTCTGTGGTCTAAAAGTTGACCGTAACAACAAAGCTAAAGTTGCAATGTGCAAAATGTAGTGAACTTTTCCAACTTAAGTGTGCCGGTATTTCTCCTGCTGACTTAGATTATTTGATCAGCTCTAATAGCAGCTTTTTCTGCAAAATATGTTCGGACATTCGCCGAAAATCTCTCCGTTCTCCCCCTCCGGCTCTTGATGTGGTGGAGGGCGCAATTGCTATTAATTCGCCTGCTTCAACGAACTTTAGTGCAAATATTTTGCCCCAACAACAATTGCCTGAGAACCCGGTCGCAATGCAGAAACACAGTGAAAATGGACAAAGTGAAAATGAAGACAATACTGCAATCTCGCTATCAATAGTTCTCAAAGAAATTGCTGCTCTTAAATCTGAACAAGTTCGTGCGACTGCTGTAATTAGTTCTATTCAAGCGGATAAACAGTTGTTGATAGAAAAGTCAGATGAATTGCGCTCAGATATAAGAACAATGCAAAAATGCATAACCGAAGTGGTCACCTCAGCCTTTGCGCTGCTTACGGCTGAGATAAAAGACCTTCGTGCGTGTATGCATGCGTGTGGGTGCCACCCGCTGCTGCGAAGTCAACAGTTTTGCCCATTCCTTTTCCTGTTGACAGTGTCGGTAACTCGTCTTGCTCTAATGATATTCAACTGTCTGGTGCTTCTGATCGCCTGCCTGCTGCTTTGCTGATTGACTCAACCGAACAGCGTAATTTAGCCGCTCCTGCGCCGACACAGTCAACTGATCAACGTATCTAACGCGCGTCTACGTCCGCTGCTGCTGCGTGTCAATTTCAAGATAGGAGTTCCATCTTTACACTACGCGTCTCTTCTCAACTCTGCGATTTAGCCAGCTGACGTAAATGTGCGTTCGTTTGAGTTTTTTCAGAAAGCAGTTGCGGCACAACCAACACCGTAACTGATTCCCTTCTGTGTGAACCTCTTTCTAAGTCTCTAAGGATATATTTTCATAATGTATCTGGCCTAAGAACTAAATCTAGAACAGTTTTTAATATGAGTGCTCACCTGGACTATGACGTATTCGTTCTTATTGAAACATGGTTGAATGCTGATTTTTGTGAAAATGAATTTTTCGACCCCAATCTATTTAATGTATACCGGAAAGATCGTGATTTTATTAAAATTGGATTGTCAAGGGGCGGTGGTGTTTTAATCGCTGTTCAGCGTCGGTTTCGCTCATCACTCGTGCATTTAGAAAATGTGGATTCACTTCTGGACCAACTTTGCGTTGTGGTACAAGGTCACACGAATATATATATCTGTGCGTCCTACATTCCACCGTCCAGTGTTGATAGTCTATACAAAGCGCATGTTGACAACATAACGGCTCTCGTCTGCAAACATTCTGGTAGCAACTTTTGTGTTCTTGGAGACTTCAACTTGCCTAGTATAGAATGGTCATATGTAGATAGTAACTATGCCCTAATTCCAAAAAACATTAATAGCTTTTCGGAATCCTACTTAGTTGATTGTTTTTTAAGTTTAGGTTTTATTCAAATCAACAGTTTCTTAAACAAGTTTTTTAGAATTCTGGATCTTGTATTCATAAGTGATAACATGCATTTCACACTTCATGAATGTCTTGATCCTTTATCAAGTTCTTGTAATCATCACATACCGCTCATTATTGGTCTAGAATTTTACAGTTTTAAAAGTCTTCATGTTAGTAATCAAATTAATAGTTTTTGCTTTAAACGTTGTAATTTTAATATTGTGGATAACGAAATTTCTCTATTAGATTGGGATTCCCTTTTTACTGGAATTAATATTTCTTCATGCTTTGATACATTTAAAACAAAGATGTATGAAATATTCTGCGAAAACGTACCACGTGTTAGCAAGAAGTGCTATAGGGTTCCTTGGTATACGAGAAAATTAAAAAGGCTAAAGAATTTGAGGAACAAGTTTTTAAGAAAATTTAAATTAACAAGTGCCCAAGCGTATAGGGGTAAATATTTGCGCTATTCCAAGAAGTTTAAACAGTTGAGTAAAATTCTCCAGCGAAATTATATTCGCAAATTTGAGTCTGATATTAAGTCTAATCCAAAAGCTTTCTGGCGTTACGTTAAGTCCAAAAAGTCCTGCTCTAATATTCCCTCTGAGGTATTTTACAACGGGAGTTATGCTTCCTCCACCCAGGAGGCAGCTGATCTTTTCGCTGACTTTTTTAGTTCTAACTTTGATCCATCGTCGGAACATCTGAGTGATAATTTTTGGAAAACCAATTCCACCATTAACTTTGGCTCCCTTTCGCTATCTATTGAGGATGTTTGGGATGGAATTCAGGGCCTTAAAAGCTCTTCGCTTGCGGATATTGATGGTTTCTCATCCTATCTCTTCAAGAATTGTCCTGCCCTTACATATCCTCTTTTGCTAATTTTCAATAAATCGTTAGAATCGGGGGAGTTTATTGATGCGTGGAAAGTTACGTCCATCACACCTTTATTCAAGGCTGGTAATAAAAAAGATGTTGCTAATTATAGGCCTATTTCCAAACTTTCTACGACATCGAAGCTATTTGAATATATTATCAAACAAAAGTTGTATTTTGCCGTAAAGCGTCGCATATCTAATAACCAGCATGGTTTCATGGCTGGCAGGTCAACCATCACTAATCTTGCTGTATTCACAGAATTTTGTATGTCTGCTTTCAATGACAGATTCCAAGTCGATACAATCTATACCGACTTTTCCAAGGCTTTTGACAAAGTCAACCATTCAATTCTAATCTCCAAATTGCGCAGTTTTGGGTTTCATTCCATTTTTTTAAAATGGATAAAGTCGTTCCTTTCATGTCGTAAATGTGTAGTTGTTGTTGATAATGTTTCTTCCCAACCTTTTGTTGCCTCTTCTGGTGTCCCTCAGGGCAGTATTCTGGGTCCATTACTCTTCATCATTTTTATTAATGATATATCTGATTGTTTTAAATTTTCTGAATTTATTTTATATGCAGACGATTTAAAAATTTTTAAAACAATTTCAAGTCGATCTGATTCAGCTAAGCTCCAGTCAGATCTCAATAACGTTGTGGCATGGTGTGATAAAAATCACCTTCAGCTAAATATTCGGAAGTGTTCTCACATAACGTTTTCTAAGTCTAGGCAGTTTTTGGCTACTTCATACTTAATTAAGGAATCACGTCTCACCACTTTGGATGAAGTTTCTGATCTGGGAGTAATTTTTGATTAAAATTTCCTATTTCTGAGTCATTTAAATTATATAATTTCTAAGTCATATTCAACACTTGCCTTTATTCGGCGCTTTGGTTCAGACTTTACTGATCCTTACACTCTAAAACTACTATTTACCTCGANACTTGCCTTTATTCGGCGCTTTGGTTCAGACTTTACTGATCCTTACACTCTAAAATTACTATTTACCTCGCTTGTACGATCTAAGTTAGAATATGCGGTCTTTATATGGAGGCCATATCACCTTTGTCACATTAATAGACTTGAGCGAATTCAAAAGAATTTTCTTCGTTTTGCTCTCAGATTGCTTAACTTTGCTGAACCGATTCCTTCGTATGATGCTATATGTGCTTTAATAAGCTTGAAGTCTTTACAAAGTAGACGGAATGTTCTTTCACTCTGCTTTATCTTTGATATTATCAGTGGAGAAATTGGTTGCCCATTTCTTTTAGAGCGCATTTATTTTTACATTCCACAAAGAAAATTGCGGAGCAATGATTTATTCTTTCTGGAGCGAGTCCGGACGGTTTATGCATCCTATGCTCCGATTCATAGAGCATTGAAAGAATTTAATCAAATCTCAAATTCTTTGGCCTTTGATTTCTCGTCGCCTAAGCAATTATTTAAATTATCATTGAATGAACTATATAGTTAAGCTTGAACTTGTATAGTTAAGTATTTTTGTAGTGGTCTGTAAGAAATCATGTATTTCTAGATTTACTAGATATGTATAAATAAATAAATAAATAAATAAACGGACGGACAGAATCAAACAAAATTTTGACAGAGTATTGCCATGACACCTGGGCCTATAATAGGGTAAAAATATTGGGATTCGACAAGAGGGCGTGGCACCTACCATAGCCAAGAAATTTTTAATCACCCATAATTTCGGAACTATATATAAGTCACATGAACTTGGTATGCAGTCATATATATGGTAGGTGCTTATAGTAAGGTATATATAAATGAGTTTGTAGAAGTGGGCGTGGCACATCCAATAGGCGTGAAATTTTTTATCAACCATAACTTCGGGACCATAAGTCGCATGAACTTAAAATTTGGCTTACACATATATATGTGTATATATATATACAGGATGTCCCAGAAGTAACTTGACACACTTGAGGAGAAGGCAGGTGGGGTGGTGAGCTCCCTGATAAGCAAAAATTTTTCAGGCAAAAGTGTTACCGTTTTTGAAATATTTAAATTCTTTTGAATTAAAAAAAAAAATCGTGCATTTTCATGTATTTTCTTTAACTTCATCTACAAACAAGGCTATACATAGTAAATTTTTTATGAAAAATACTTTCAGATAGTTGCTTCTCCATACTCAAATGCAATGTACTTAAAATATATATAAAGTTGTATTAGAGGAAGTGGAACTAGGTCCATCGACTTCAGGGAGAATGATGGAAAGACGGACTGGAATACCAAAAACAACAGTTCACAAAGCTTTAAAATACCATCTCTACCACATTCAACGAGTTCAGGCTCTACAAGAGAGAGATTACCTGATGACGGATGCCTTGCTCACTACGTTCGTGAAGTAAGAGCTCATTTAGACGAAACTTATCCTCGCCGATGGATTGGACGATACGGGCCAATTACGTGGCCTGCTCGATCGCCAGACCTGAATCCATTCGATTTTTTCTACTGGGGCTGTCTTAGGGACAAAATTTATTAAAAAATAATTCAAAACGAAGAGCATTTGCCGGAACAAATAAATGGAGCTGCTGCTGAGATAGCCCAATTGAGTTTAAGATCTCTATAAGCGTATTTTCTTAAAAGGTGCCGAGCTTGTATTAGAGTAGAAGGTCGTCAATTTGAGCATATTTTATCAATAAATGAATAAATTTTTCTGCAAACAACTCATGTATGTTTTATTTCACGTGAACCCATCCTTCACAAAAAATATTGATAGATATAGCCCTTGTTATTGACTCTAATCCGAATCCCTATAAGTAACATAAAATAATGTCAGGAGCATGTAATAATGTACCTTTGTACTATTTAGCATGTCATTGGTCAGTAATAAGACCAACTTAAATTTAAATCTATTAAATACATTCTAGAGTATCTCAGTCCTTTACCCACAAAAGCGGCTATAACTTTGTTTTTTCTATTCGAAATAGTAATGCCTTGGTTATAATAAACGGGGCGAATCGTAACAAATCGCGCCGAATTCGTAAGGATCTATTGATTTTAGATTGTTCTGTTTTAGGTTACGTTTACGTGCATTATAACCATTTGCATTCATTTCCCATACAATGGATAATTGAGTGACAGTTCACTCCGTTCCGTTACTTCCATTATAACCCAGGCAAAAGAGTGGCACCTTTCTGAAATATTTATTAAATGAGCAATTTTTTTATGTAATGTAAAGTTATAGCTCAGTACATTTTTTTTTTACCAGAGATAGTCAAAGATGGGGAAGAAAATATCAAAAAGTTGAATAACCCAATATAGTCCTAATTTTATAATGGTTCCTTAATATATTTTAACTACTTTGCATTTGAGTATGGAGAAGCAACTATGTGAAAGTATTTTACATAAAAAATTTACTAAGTATAGCCTTGTATGTAGATGCAGTTAAAGAAAATACATGAAAAGGCACGAGTTTTTTTTTAAATTAAATTTTTGAAATTTATAAACGCTACCTCAAATTATTGTTATTTTCGATAAAAAAAGAGACACGTATTTTTTTATTTTGAAAAAAAAAGTTTTTTTAAAGGTCGCGCTGGTCGTTTTTTTTATAAAAACGCTGATGTTCTCAATTTTTTTTATTTTCGTAACATGTTAAAATGCAGCTAAAAATGTGGTTTTTACATATAATAACTCTGGTATTATTGGGGAATATTCCCTTAATTACATACCTGTCATGGGCAGTTGGAATGGGCCTAGTTCCCGAAAATATGCTCTCGAAAAGAGACTTGTAAAATTAAAACGTTGATACTGAAAGATTAAGGCGTTCTCATCGGTTGAAACTTGTTACCAGGAGGTTTCTGGGGTTGATAATTAGGAATTTGAAGTCTGTTTTTCAAAATTCAAAATGGCGGATCCAAAATGGCGATCCATTTTTTTTAAATGGTTGGATTTGTTCGAAAACCGGCACTCGAGAGTTTTTGTGGTCGCCGATTACGAATCTTAAGTCCATTTTTGTAAATTCAAAATGGCGGATCCAAAATGGCGATCCATTTTTTTTAAATGGTTGGATTTGTTCGAAAACCGGCACTCGAGAGTTTTTGTGGTCGCCGATTACGAATCTTAAGTCCATTTTTGTAAATTCAAAATGGCGGATCCAATATGGCCATCAAATTAAAAAAAATTACTAAAATTAAAACGTTGATACTGAACGTTTTAAACATTGTCAAGGGTTAAAAATCGTTTCCAGAGGGTCTCTGGAGTTCCAAAAAATTAATTATTTTTATTATTTTTAACCAATTTTTAAACCGCTTTCCAAGTGCCTATTTTTTTTAAATAAGGCTGTTTAAACAAAAAAAAATTAAACGACAAAATCAAAAACAGTCTTAGTGCACAAAACAANAAAATCAAAAACAGTTTTAATGCACAAAGCAAGCCAAACGGCAAATTATGCAACAAAAAAATTAATTGTTTTTATTATTTTTAACCAATTTTTAAACCGCTTTCCAAGTCCCTATTTTTTTTTTAAATAATAAGGCTGTAAAAAAAAACAAATAAACGACAAAATCAAAAACAGTTTTAATGCACAAAACAAGCCAAACGGCAAATAATGAAACAAAAAAATTTATTGTTTTTATTATTTTTAACCAATTTTTAAACCGCTTTCCAAGCCCCTATTTTTTTTAAATAAGGTGGTTTAAACAAAAAACAATTAAACGACAAAATCAAAAACAGTTTTAATGCACAAAACAAGCCAAACGGTAAATTATGTCATAAAAAAATATTTGTTTTTATTATTTTTAACCAATTTTTAAACCGCTTTCCAAGCCCCTATTTTTTTCTAAATAAGGCTGTTTAAAAAAAAAAAAACAATTAAACGACAAAATCAAAAACAGTTTTAATGCACAAAACAAGCCAAACGGTAAATTATGTCATAAAAAAATATTTGTTTTTATTATTTTTAACCAATTTTTAAACCGCTTTCCAAGCCCCTATTTTTTTTAAATAAGGGTGTTTAAACAAAAAACAATTAAACGACAAAATCAAAAACAGTTTTAATGCACAAAACAAGCCAAACGGTAAATTATGTCATAAAAAAATATTTGTTTTTATTATTTTTAACCAAGTTTTAAACCGCTTTCCAAAATTATGAAATTGTTCTAATAAAGCAAATTTCATTCGTTTCTCTCTGTAGATTTTAAGTTTTGACATAAATTAGCACTTCTTTTTTTTAGTTCGTAATTATTCCTTAATTGGCGCCCCTTGTCCTTTACCCCGTCGTATATTATTCAAATGGAGAGTGCAAGTGAATCTAATTTTTTAGAGAAAATTTTAATTAAAAAGGTAGCAACAACTATAATTACAACAAAAATAAAAAATAAATAAAAAAAAAAGGTTTGCTGCCAGAGGGATTCGAACCACAAATCCCGTAACAGCCCTTTGTTAAGATGAAAGAGAAAAGAGCTATCCATTTCCAAGTGAATCCAATTTTTTTGACAAATTAATTTAATTTTAATTAAAGAAGTGGCAACAACTATAATTACAATTTATAAAAAAAAAAAATAATTAAAAAAAAAGATTTAAAAAAATGTTTGCTGCCAGTGCTGCTTGTTTTGTGCATTAAAACTGTTTTTGAATTAGTCGTTTAATTGTTTTTTTTTTAACAGCCTTATTAAAAAAAAATAGGGGCTTGGAAAGCGGTTTAAAAATCGGTTAAAAATAATAAAAACAATTAATTTTTTTGTTGCATAATTTGCCGTTTGGCTTGTTTTGTGCATTAAAACTGATTTTGATTTTGTCGTT
>NW_016157229.1:117227-140048 GCF_001687245.7 Rhagoletis zephyria | reverse complement strand
ACAATCAGTTTATCGTAAATTTTAAATAGTTTTATTTCATGGTATGTTTAAATGCTTTCAGATATTGAATTTTTACTCATATTCATAAAATGTATGACTCGATTTGAATCCCGGGATAAATCCCGGGATCCCGGGATTACCTAAAAAATATCCCGAAATCCCGGGATCCCAATTTTGCTGGTATTTTGGCATCCCTAGTAACTACGTAGTTCCCTTCTCGGAACATTAAAATTTATTTTCTCTAAAAATGCCGGACAGTCAAGAACACCCGGAATAATGCTAAAAGTTAAGTTAAGTATAATGATAAAAGTTAAAGACAGGACAGACCTCCTGCTTTTCAGAGATTTTAAATTTAAAATAAGCAATCGAGAATTGTATGACAGGATGGGATCAGTAGAATGTAGAGATCTCAAAGCATATTTAAGGAAAACCTTTTGAACGCGTTCAATCCTGTCAATGTTAAACTGATGAAAGGGCCGCCAAATTATTGTAGCATACTCAAGATGTGAACGCACAAATGACGTGTAGAGCAATTTCCACGTATAAGGATCAGAAAATTCAGCATAGTTCCGCCGAACGAATCCAAACATAGCATAAGATTTCGAAATAATGAAATTAACATGATTATTAAAAGTAAATTTAGAGTTGAATATAACCCCAAGGTCATTAATCTCATTAACACTGCGTAAAACACAGTTAGATATTCTGTATGAACTTTCAAATTGGGAGCGCAATTTCGAATAACTAACATGAAAACATTTATTTATATTTAAGCAAAGATGCGATCTAATACACCATGAGTGAAGATTCTCAACATCCGATTGAAGTTTCAGCATATCCAGCCTGTTATTTACCACTGAGTAGATCTTCAGGTCATCGGCATATAGCAAAGAACTAGCATGAGAAAAACACGAAGTAATGTCATTGATAAACAAAGTAAAGAGTAGAGGACCAAGAATGCTCCCCTGAGGAACTCCTGAAGTGGCAGTAAAAGCATCAGACGACACATTATCAATGGTGACTATGCACTGCCTTTTGCATAAATAGCATTTAAGCCAGTGCAAGAAAATTGAGTGGAACCCAAGACAAGCAAGTTTATGAATTAGTATTTTGTGGGAAACTGTATCAAAAGCTTTCGAGAAATCAGTATATATGCAATCCACTTGGCTTGCGGCAGTAAAAGCGGAAACACAAAATTCACTGAAAACGGCTAAGTTGGAAACAGTGGAACGCCCAACCANGCTTCCGGCAGTAAAAGCGGAAACACAAAATTCACTGAAAACGGCTAAGTTGGAAACAGTGGAACGCCCAACCACAAAACCATGTTGATTGGGACTGATTATACTTTTTGCAGAGAAATAAATCTTATCTTTAATAATGCCCTCAAAAAGCTTCGAGATGTTCGTTAGTTTAGATATAGGTCTATAATTGCAGACATCACTCTTATTGTCACTTTTGAAGATGNATGTTGATTGGGACTGATTATACTTTTTGCAGAGAAATAAATCTTATCTTAATAATACCCTCAAAAAGTTCGAGATGTTCGTTAGTTTAGATATAGGTCTATAATTGCAGACATCACTCTTATTGTCACTTTTGAAGATGGGAGCTATTGAAGCAACTTTCCAGGCATCAATAAACTCGCCGCAATATAAAGACTTGTTAAAAATTATTTCTAGAGGAGCAACTANACTTTTTGCAGAGAAATAAATCTTATCTTTAATAATGCCCTCAAAAAGCTTCGAGATGTTCGTTAGTTTAGATATAGGTCTATAATTGCAGACATCACTCTTATTGCCACTCTTGAAGATGGGAGCTATTGAAGCAACCTTCCAGGCATCAATAAACTCGCCGCAATATAAAGACTTGTTAAAAATTATTTCTAGAGGAGCAACTACTGCTGGGCAGCTTTTTAGGAAAACTGCTGAGAGCCCATCAATGTCCATCTTTGATGATGGTTTGAGCTTAGAAATACCATTAACAATATCGCTTGCTGAAAGTGAGATTGTGCCAAGATTAATTAAGGATTTAACATTCGAAGAAAAGTTCTCACAGGACACATCATTGTCACAAACAAAATTCGAATAGAAGAAATCAGCGAACAAATTAGCAGCATCCTTAGTGGAATTGACGTGTTTATCTTTATAGAAAATCGTAGAGGGTATCGACGAGCATGATTTCTTCGATTTAATGAAGGTCCAAAATGCCTTGGGATTGGACTTTATATTAGATTCAAAGTTAAGAATATATTTTTTATACAGGAACTTATCCAAGCAATTGAATTCCTTCACATAATGCAGATAGGTATCATAAAAAGATTGATGCTGTGTCTTCTTATATTTCTTATAAAACTTATTTCTTATATTTTTCAGATTTTTCAGCCCCTTGGTGTACTAAGCCAATTTATAAGGTCTTGGTTTAACAACTGGAATATTATTCAAGCAAATATCATATACTGCTGTTTTGAAAACATTATAACAATAAGCAGGGTCAGAGTTAGAAAGCAATTCGTTCCAATTGATATCCGATAAAAGTTGATTTAAGGTATAAAAATTACAACGCGCATAGTTAAAAGCGATTTCCCGCCCTAAGACAGATTCACCAAATTCATAAAATTCAACCTTAAGAACAAGAGCCACATGGTGCATATCCGTGGGAGAAATTAGACAGAAAAAAATTGACATTTTCGTTGATAAATATAAGATCTAAAATTTTATCGAGCTTATTTTCAAAACGATTTATCTGCAATAGGTTTAGACTTAATATATTATCAATAAAAAAGGTTTCAAATGATTATGACATATTAGTTGGCATTAGTCCAGCAGACCAAATAACTTCGACTCCAATTAATATTTGAAATATTAAAATCACCTAAAATACAAATATGATTGTCACCTAGTTTATTGAGCACAAAAGAAGCTATGTTATCAGCATGAGCTCTATAAAGACAATCCAAACTGTTGGGTGGAATATATGATGCAATTATAAACAAACACTCAGTGGAGGCCGACGAGCCGCGTATGCAGACACAGATTTGGCCAAGTACAGAATCACTATTTTCAAGAGTAATTAATGAAGCACAGTATTTGCGTTGAACAGCAATTAATACACCACCCCCGCGCGTGCGACAAGTTTTCTCAGCATCTCTGTCCTTGCGAAAGACGACAAACAAATTTGGGTCGAAAAATTCAGCATCATAAAAGTTCGGATTTAACCAGGTCTCAATAATAACAAATATGCCATAGTCTAATTGCGAGCTGAACGCTTTAACAGCGTGCGATTTAGTTCTAAGGCCAGAGGCATTTTGAAAATAAATAGTTAGCCCCCCAGTGACCAACTGTTGCTTTTTATCAGTAGCAGCTACGGTGCATCTTGTGTACTTTCCTCTCTGGCTAAAAAATGAAACGGACGTACTTTTACACCCACAGGTCTAATGGNCCAGAGGCATTTTGAAAATAAATAGTTAGCCCCCCAGTGACCAACTGTTGGTTTTTATCAGTAGCAGCTACGGTGCATCTAGTGTACTTTCCTCTCTGGCTAAAAAATGAAACGGACGTACTTTTACACCCACAGGTCTAATGGCGAAACTCTATCATAAAACGCATAGGCAACACCAACTTTAAAATTGACTTTTGTATATGAATCGGGAGGCGCATCTTTTTTTATTAGTCTATGACAAACTAAGTATTGTTTCTCAATGTTAGCATGCTTGACGATGTAATCCAAAATTTTATCCTCAGAAACCGAACGATGAAATGAAGAAATGTGAAGCCATTTCATTCGTACAACAACGTCGAGATCTTTGTTTACGTTAGAGCCAATGATACTCTGAAGCTTCTGTCGATTGTTCTCATCAGTTCGTTTACCAGTAGCAGCAATACCAACAACATCCTGAACAGCATTAGCATTATAACCAGCGTTATCGCGAGCAAGAATGGAGGCATAAGTGCTGCTAGCAATTCCAGCATTAATGTTCTGTACAGCAACTGTATTTCCATTTGCAGAAGATAAATTGCCAACTTTAGTAGCGAAATTCGTATGTGTTTTATCATTATCAGCAGCAACAAGGCCAGGGGCCAATGATGAAGAAGATGAAGCAGCGTTCCTATCAGCAGCAGGTAGACCGGATGCATTTGCATTAGAGCCAGTGATACTCTGACGCATCTGCCGATTGCTTTTATCAGTACGTTTTGCAGTAGCAGCAGGTAGAGAGCGTAACTTGAGAGCTGAAGTAGAGTTGGCTGGTGAAGCCGTTAATAGAAGAGCGAAGGTCGATGCGAACACCTTTACTTCAACTGAGAGCGTAGTAATTGCAGATGCGAACTCTTCAAAGTGAATAGTACTCTTTAAAGAGTGAAGCTCAGACTGCAGGCATTCAGTTTTGCAAATTAAACGCTTATTGTCTTCGCGGAGTGCATTAACCAACGCAACAACGTGTGCGTTCTCCGTTCTAAGAGCAGCAATTTCTTTTACGACCGTTTGCAATAATATTGGTTGATTTTCGTCGTTAGAATTTTCAATACACTCACTTAACTCAGCAATTTGCTGCGTAGGTGAAATATATTACAGCGATTGTTGTTGTTGTTTCAATTTAGAAGCCGAATTGTTAGTAGACACAGAAATGTCACTCACCACAAGATCAATGGGGGGAGGCGGTGAGCGAATCGACTTTCGCCGAACATCTGCACATGTATTGCAGAAAAAAGGTCTGTCAGAGTTCAATAGGAACTCAGCATCCGACGGCAAAATATTAACGTATTTTAAGTGACGCATTTTTTGACATATATCTAAAAAAAAATACCAGAGCGACAAAATTATTTTTTCCACAACTAATTAACGGCAAATTCATGGGTATATGCGACATTTTTTGCTTGATGTTGTTTCGCTAACTTTATACACATTCCAGAAAATTATAGGAAAACAGTTTTTGAATTAAACGATTTTTCAGGGTCATATAAATTTCCCACTTTAAAAAAATGATCACCTGTATGCTGTAATCCGAATCTTCATAGTTACGAATTCGTAGTTCCGTTCCGAAAAATCGAAAATTGGTATGTTGTAGTCCGATCGTAACTATCAACTAGGGATGTTGCGAATGTGGAATTTTAGACATCCGCAGATGCGAATGCGGATGCGGATGTTTAATAGCTCAGCGGATGTCATGTATTTTTAAGAAATAATTTAGGTGAGCAAATTAGGTGATTTAAGTAAATAAAAAATGGAAGGGTTAGTAATTTTTAATAATGTTTTTTTTAGTACTTCAATTTAAAAATTGGAACATTGCATTTGATAAAAACTTTTTAAAGGGTCGTAAATCAAACCTGCGCCACTATATAACTACTCGCTCGAGGCGACAAACTTGAAAAGCTTGAAACTTGGCAAAATTGTAAATTCTTTTCGATTGACACTGCACCAGTTGAGAGGACTTTCACTTATATTTATTTACTTTTATTGCGGTGCAATAATTACTCTTTGAGAATTTCATCGGGGTTACAAATGTCGGATGTATCCTCCTGACTTTCATCTTCCCAATCTAGCACCATCGCACAATCGTTGTTTAAACACCGTTTTTTTCGAAAGAATTCTTCATTCTCATTATTTTGGTTGTTTCGAAATTTATCACGTTATCAGCGTTTATCGATTTTAGTTTTTGTAACTCATTTTTAATGCTTCGTTCTGTGACTGGTTAGATATACGTCTGTGCACTTAGTGCACTTCGTTAGATATACGTCTGTGAACTTGCACAATATCCCAGGGACCGAAAATAACAAGTAAATATGTTTTTCCGAGTTAAATTTGGCTTAATATTTTTCATTCCGAAATAAACGTCCTATCCGGATAATAAGGAAACCGCTTATCCAAATTAAACAAATTTGGTATCATATGAAAGAGGACTGAAATAGCTTTTAAACAGAAATAACGAATGAAGGTTACCACCTCTATTTATATTTTTTATAACTTAATACTAAAGAAATACATGTAAATACATACCTGACCCAATGTTTGTTCTATGGTAATTAATTTTTTCAATAATAATAATTAATATTTTTCAATGTATGGCATTCCTCTTTTAGACATTTCAGTTTTAAAGCTATTTAAGTCCTCTTTCATTGGATACTAAAAATGTCTCGCAAAAATTTCATGCATTGCTATGTCATGTCAACTCAAACAAGGAGTTATGCCATGTCATTCCATCTCAAATATACTGTTTAGCATGTCGTTGCTTAGATAAGCTGTTGTTCGCTGTTGTGCTTCTGTAGCATATTTTTAATACTGTTTGATCCTGCCTTAGATGAAAATATATACAGGTTTTTATTAGACAATTCTTTAATGCATTTTACTATAATAGGTGCTTAAAAAAATTTACAAAATCTCTTCCCGTATATAAAATGTAATTAATGATGCTGCCTATGTCGGATGTGTTGCATATGTTGCTTCAATTATTCTACAGTGTCTTCGTATGTTATTGTGAAACATGTATAAGCGGCATAATATGAACTGGCACTTGCATGATGTGACACATGTCGCTATGTTTTATAGTTCAACATTTGCAGGCCTTTACTGGATACCAAACTTGTTTAATTTCGATAAGCGGTTTGTTTTTTATCCGAAAAGTAAAAAATATTTGTCCAAGTTTAACTCGTAAAAGAATAACTGTAATTTTCTGTCCCTTCAATATTCGCACTCGCAAAAGATACGCATTGATTTTTGCGAATGCGAATGTAAAAATTAATGCGGAAGCTCCGCGGTTGCGAATGCAAATGCGAATATTCGCAAACANAGCACTGAAAATAAGCATGCCGATCTTGTCAAAATTACAACAAACACGTCGCTACTGACAACACCTTGTTATTATTCCACCATGATACGATTTTAAAATGTTGGCAAACTTCAAAAAAAATCATGGCCGACGCATTGAGAGAACGGCTTTGCCCATGGTGGAATAATAACAATNGTGACACATGTCGCTATGTTTTATAGTTCAACATTTGCAGGCCTTTACTGGATACCAAACTTGTTTAATTTCGATAAGCGGTTTGTTTTTTATCCGAAAAGTAAAAAATATTTGTCCAAGTTTAACTCGTAAAAGAATAACTGTAATTTTCTGTCCCTTCAATATTCGCACTCGCAAAAGATACGCATTGATTTTTGCGAATGCGAATGTAAAAATTAATGCGGAAGCTCCGCGGTTGCGAATGCAAATGCGAATATTCGCAAACAACCCTGCTATCAACCATGATGCAATAATACAAGGCGTTCAGTAGCGACGTGTTTGTTGTAATTTTGACAAGATCGGCATGCTTATTTTCAGNCATGGTGGAATAATAACAAGGTGTTGTCAGTAGCGACGTGTTTGTTGTAATTTTGACAAGATCGGCATGCTTATTTTCAGTGCTTCCGATCTTAATTTTTATACTACTATACGTTGGGAAATAGTATCTAAAATACTCCATTTTAGTATTTCGTTTTATAGCGATTTTTAAAGAACTTGGTGTTTTCAGAACGATATTAATATTTAAAATTGCTGGATTTGTATAATCTTTGTCCTCAAAATATACNAATTTTGCTGCAGAAAAATTTGAGGTGTGGTCCGTAAATATTTAATTAAAAAATAAATTAAATCTAATATTTATTTTTAAGTACGGGGAATGTATCTTGTCCAAGCTTTTATAAATCGGTTATTTAAGCGTGCGACGTCATTTACTTTTCATTCCACTAAGTCTAAAGTTTCCGATTTGAAACCGCGAAAATTTTGCGATATACGATTGTGAGAGCGCGCAGTTATGCGATATGAAAACTAAAACGCAAAATTTTTGCGAATTCGGAAACGGGAGCCCGGCTGTATGTGTTTTAATCTATTTAAAAAATCATTTACAGTCTTATAGGAAATTGCTTTATTTTATGGCCTTTACTTTTTCATAACTTACAATATATGTCCAAGCTGTGTGGAGCTGACGATACAAACATATATTCAGGCTTATAAGCCTGTAACTATACATTTTCCTACATTTAATTTGAAATAGTATGCACAAACGGATTAAAAGTAATAAATAATTAGTACCTTTTCTACTACTTTAAAATGCGTTACCGGAATAGACCTGCCGAAAAAGTGAGGTTAAGTTACTGACAACACCTTGTTATTATTGCACCATGCCTAATAATATAGTTGATTTTTTTTTTCTCAGAATACACATTTTGTTTTCTCAAAAAGGTATATTATCTTATTTTATTTCATTTCATTACGAATATACTATAAAAAAGCAAATTTTGTTTAGAAAAAAATATGAAGATTTATATTTTTCCCGCAATTGGGGATTAATTTCTTCCCGTTTTTCTTCTTATTCTACTGAGCTAAGGCAGTGTCAAATCGAGATGTCACAACTGATACCACCTTGTATTATTGCATCATGACTATCAACGGCACTGCTAACTAAAAGCGCAAAATTCTAATTTATTAATCAGCTGCTTTGACAGAAACAAATTAAAATAAATATAATCGCAAGTGAAATTAAAAATTAAGTGAAATTAGTATTAGTAAAGTATTAGTGAAATTAAACAAAAATTTTAGTCGTTATTTGAAAAGATTTTCCTTAATTAAGTAGAATACAATGGAATCAGTGGCCGTAACACTTTTGTCTCAGGAGGAAGAACTTGCTGCAGCTAACAGTTGCATTAATATACAAATGAGATTGCTAGTAGTTCTGTGTAAAATCATCATCGGTAGATTGATGGCAGTTTTGAGGTTTTTCGCTGAAGGAAGCTACCAACATGGTGTTGGGGAAAGATTCTGATGTAGGGTTGGCGCAATCGACGTTCTCTAAAACATTAACAAGAACTTTAAACATTTTGCAAAGCTTCGAGCAATGTCCGGCCTTTCGCTCATGCATTCCACCATTTTTTTGCATTGCGACCGATTTGATGTGATCTTCAACCTAATATTTAATAATAATCCATATTTTTTTTCTATTTACACTTTAACTTACATATTTTTGCGTCTACACACTTTATTTTATTGCTATTTTAAAAGACATTACTTCGCTCCGACACCAGTTGCTCTAGCTACTTACGTCGGATTCAGGCATACCAACATTACGAATTTCGAAGATGGCCTCCGAATTTCGAAATTACGATACGGCAACACGGATTTCAGCATACCATTTTTACGATTCGTAGTAAAATCGAATCTACGACGGATTACAGCATAGGGGTGTATATCTGCATTACTAATATTCTGTAGAACGTATACTTAGTAGTTTTAAGATTTGTAGGACTGACTTGAGGACCAGATTGAGCACTGATATAGTTGCAGCAATGTTATATACAAAACAAGGCATAAAAAACAACGATTGAATTAAAAAACGTCAATGTCAAAACCCTACCTTTGGAGTTTCATAGTGGCGACCAGTGTTGGCAGGACTTCAAAAATAAAAAAGCTAAGTGGCTCAAAAAAAAGGTTAGAAAAAGGCCAGCCTTTTCAACATTTCATTAACTCTTACATATGTACACAGAAGTTGTACAAATGTACCAACGAGAAACAAAAAAGTAATTATCTCGACAGCCAAGGTACTTACGATCATGAAATTTCATGAAAGACCTTTGCAAACCTTTTTGAATACAATACCGTTTAATAAAATCATTTTAATAATAAAGGGGACTCTTTTTTAGGAATTGAAAACCCATGGTCCTTAAAGACAAAGAAGTACATTTGTACCACCAAATATCTTCATACATTACAATACGATTACAATCGTGAATGTGTCGATTGGAGCGCGCATAAGAGCAAACCGTATATACACGCAAATGAAGCAGACTAAACGGCGAAGTCGAATTCTATTTGACAAACTGTTTAACTCGACATGAGTGCTTCCAAGCATACCCTCACCGATTCAAACACGAATCCGAACCCATATGCGGAGGAGTGTATGCGATTTGATAGTACCAGATGCAAGCTTCGCAACATATCTGGCGAGAGTTTCACGCCTGAGTCCCTCGTGGAGGCTATGCTGCAAAGGAGCGAAAAATGGTCGGCAGCATGTGACGCAATAGCAGAGGCGGTGAAGGGGCTAAGGATCCCCGAAAGGCTACGGCATAGCAGCGGCGACTAACTCCGTTTTCCCTCACGAAGTAGTGGTTGTCATCATTACCGTGGGGTGCGGAGTTTCCTGGTTTTATAGCGACACTTGAGAGTCCCTGAAAAACTGTTAAATTATAAACAGAACGAGGTCGCTGAGTAAGCTTCGTCGGACGGAGCGATGCCGACGGGTAATATTCGCTTAACATTTCGTCAAGTAAAACTGAAACGGAACAATAATTTAGTGCAACTACAAATATTGTGGAGGATTGTCTTTAAAAAATGCTAGTTTGAAAATAAGAAAAGGCTAGAAAAGGCACGAAGCTAAATCGTAAATTTCGAAGCTATACGACAAAGAAAAAACCTAGATCTAGCCTCAAAAAGACTCAACTGGCAACACTGGTGGCGACGAGTTAAAAAATATAAGAAGAGAAATGGCTGGCGTTATAGGCAGTAAGCCGCAGTTCAATCATGGCGAAAATATTTAGAACGTTTTTTGTATACAACTGCAGCAATTTTTCGTTGGAAACGATATCGTGGAGGAAAAAAATAAAAAGTCGATTCTGCTAACAGCCTGGACAGAGAGATCGTACGTACTCCTACAAAATTTACTCAGCCCACTGAAACCAGAAGACGCCGCTACGTCGTATGAGATTTGCTTTGAAGCTCTGTGCAAAAATTTTAAACCGCCTTCCTCGGGCTTTGCAGAAAGGCTTATATCTACCGTGCGAATAAAGAGGACACCGAAAGCATAAGCGAGTGGGTAGTAAGGGTGCGATCGTTAGCATACCCTGCCAGTTCGGCAATTTTTTGGACACTGCCATACGCGATAAGTTCGTGATGGGTCTTGGTAAAGGGCCGGATTGAGACACAATTTTCCTTGAAGAGGTGACGAAATGTACTTTGCAGAAGGTCGTAGAAATCGCCAATACAGCGGAATACATTAAGCAGCAGTATGACACTACCACTGTAAAAGAGGAGCCGCAAGAAAATTTGTTATATATGCGAGGTAACAAAAACAAGTGAGATGGCGCAAGCAGACAAGGTGACACGACAGGTTATAAGCAGACGGTCGACAGAAGCAGCAAGCGTAACAGCAGCACCATTCGCAGCAGGGATGTACCGTATGCGGGCATGCGAGTCAATTAAGTGGTATTTGTAAGTTCAGAAATTATAAATGCAGTATTTGTAACAAGGTCACCTAAAGAAAGTTTGTAAAAATAGGAATACAAAATTTCATTTTGTAGACAATACAGAAATTAATCTTTTTTCTATTAAAAGTTGCGCAGACGGTCCGATTAAAGTGTATTACAAGCGTAGCCTTAGAAATGGAATCAGACACGGAGTCAGAATATAGTGTAATCTCGGTCGATAGATTCAAGCGCTACTTAAGCAAAGCTCCTCTTAAACCATCTGCTATAATTTTTAAAACCTCCCTGCAGTGAAATCCCAAACTAGTCAGGAAAAATACTAGTTTACAACTAGAATTCCCTGACAGAAACCAACTAGTTCGAAAATGACCAGACTTGTACCAAGTACAAAACTATTTATTCATGCCCTGTTTGATTTGACTTCGACAGTTTAATACGATAAAGTACACCAAATATTATAACTTTTATTTGGGTATATTGTAACCCATTAAATTGAGTACGTATTCGATTATACCAGGCCTGTTAAATAATGATTAATATTCATAATGACTATTAATTAAAGCATGTTTTTTTGATCACCGTTTAGTTGATTAAATACCGATATTACCACCTTTTTAATGATTAATAATTAATTACTTAAAAAAAGTAAATTAATTATTTAATTTTAATTACGTCATAATTTTGTTATTTTTGATCATTTTCAATTAAATTCGACTTTTTTTTAATTACACGATATAATTATTTGCTTAACTTCTATTATCGATCAACAATCCAAACTATAGACAAAATTTAAAAATTCTCAATAACTATGTACTTGAGTTTTTTATTTATTTTATTTTTATCCAAATCTCAAATTTTAAACCTTAATTGTTACTCTTATAAATTTTTAAAAAGAATAAACTGAAATGTGGAAAGTTAATGAATTTAATTTATTTTAATACTATATAAAATATTTTAATTTATTTTATTACTAAAGTATTAACTGACGTATTAATTTTATTTTTAACTAAAATTTTTTCCTTTGCAGATTCAACATTATTAAAAAAGATAAATATATAGTATTTATTGTTCCTGAAACCTTTTACTTTTTATAAGAAATGCATTTAAATTTATGTTCGAAAGTTGGAAATATTTATGTATTTAGTTTTGCTTTTAATTAATAGTCAAAAAAATTTACACTAATTATTGGAACATCTGAGGCTGCTAAATAACAATGTGTGATATATTAAAGTGTACTTAATCAGAAGTTTTTTATAGTGTATTCATGAATTCATTTTATTTTTTGACTCCCAAAGTAGTGGTTTTGGTCGATAATTGGACTAGTATTTTCTGTCTATTTTGAACTAGTATGAGACTGGGATATTTCTGACCGAAATCTGACAATTGCCATCTCGTAGGACATCCCCATGTTAAAAATACCAGTTGGTTGCATGGAAAAAAGATAGTTGGCTGACTAGTTGGGCATGTGGTTCATACTAGTTGTGAAGTAGTTTACAACTAGTACATTTGACTACAGGGCTATAACGGCATGGCGTTCAAACCACTGTCTCCGTTAAGGGAATACGGAACAGTGGGCCGCCATTGCTTGGTAGAAATTTTTTGCGAGCATTTAATTTAAATATTACTGAGTTAAATTACATTAACTATTAAAGTAGAAGCTAAAGACGGAATACTGCAAAAGTTCTAGAGCTTGTTTGACGGTAGATTCAACAACGGGCGAGCAACAGAAGCTAGTAGATATTGGGGTATTAGAGCCGGTTAATTACTGTGATTGGGGGACGCCAATGGTTCCAGTGCTAAAGAAAAATGGAGAGGTAAGAATATGCGGCGATTGATACAGAATCCCAGTCTAATGATCGAAAATTATCCACTTCCACGAATAGAGGATATATTTTCAAAACTGCATGGTGGGGGAGGGAAGAGTTTTCGAAACTAGATTTGAGTTTGGCTTATCAGCAGATTCCGCTAGATGAATCTTCGAAGAAGCTGACTACAATATTCCAATACGCCCGGTTGATTTAGGGCTTGGCATCAGCACCGGCCCTTTTCCAAAGAATTATGGAACATTTTTTAATGTCTGTGGGGGGGTGGTAGTATTCCTGGATAATATCGTGATAACCGCAGCGATTCGCAATATGCACATCGAGCGATTAGAGAAAGTTTTACGAATATTGCAGAATGTAAGGTTAAAATTGTCGCTCAGTAAGTGCGATTTTTTTGTTAAGAAGATCAACTATCTGGGACATGTAATAGATAAAAATGGGTTACATATCAGTCCAGAGAAGGTCGAAGCTATAGAGAGTATGCCATATCGAAGTACGCAAAAGACCTTAAAGCATTTCTAAATGTAGTAAACTTTTATAGGAAGTTTATACCGAACGTAGCTCACGTATGCGCATCACTGTATGTGCTGTTGAAGGCCGGTGAGAAGTTTAATTTTGCTGAGGAGTGTAAACGCGCAATAGGTATTTTGAAGAAAAGGTTGAAAGCGGGCAGTTGTCTGGCGCATTTTAATCCGCAATGTAAGATTAAGCTCGCCGTGGACGCAAGTCCAGTGGGTGTAGGGGCCATCCTATCACAAGTGTCAGGAACTGGACACGAGGCGCCCATCAAATTCGCTTCTAGGAAGTTGTCCGATACCGAGCAGCAATATTAGCAATTGGATAGAAAAGCTTTAGCTATTTTATATGGGGTCAAGGGGGTCCATCGCTATTTGTATGGAAGGCGGCTCATACTCGTGACCGACAACAAACCGCTGCAGCATATTTTTAATCCTAAAAAAAGCATTCCAGTCAAGGACGCTAATCGACTGTAGCACATGGCTATCGTACTATCAGGCTACGAATATGACATCATACATATTAAGTCGGAAGCTAATGCTGCAGATTATTTTGCAAGAAATCCTACGAGAAACGAAGGGCAAAACGAATGGCCACAAGACGTCGCGCTAAACTATTTTCTGGGGACTAGCTCGTTGCCTATTGATATTGAGGCCATTAGAAAAGAAACTTGAGTCGACAACACGCTTAAAAAAGTAGTTAGCTGCATCAGGACAAGCTGGCCAGAAAAATCGGCAGATAATGAGTTGAAGCCATTTTTTGTAAAGAAGCTAGAGCTCTCCGAAAAAGATGGATGCTTATTTTGGGACTTCCGAATCATAATCCCAAAAGCATTGAAGGCAAAGGTTGCGCTATTTTTGCACATATCGCACTTGGGCATTGCCAAAAATTAAATCTATGGCTAGAGAGTGTTGCTGGTGGCCAAATCAGAGTAGACATTTAGAAAACGTGGGTTGCGAGCCATGCTTAATGAATGGTTCAAACCCCGTCAAACAAGAACTTATTCCCTGGGAATGGCCAGACGCCATTAAACATAAAACAATTCCCGTTGGCCACCCCGCCACCAATGGTCAAGCAGAAAATTTGGTGCAAACCGTAAAAAGATCATTAAAGAAAAATTTGTATTATACCAAGTTTTCACAATTTAAAAATGTTCTCCTAAGGTTTTTATGAGACTATAGAAATGCAATTAGTGTTAAACCGGCAACTTAGAACTAGGCTAGACATCCTAAATCCGTGGCGAAAATTTGCAAAAAAAACCGATTGCTTGAGTAAAGAAAAATATTGAGAAAAAGCAAGCAGAGCAAATCAAATACTATAAGGGAAAGGAAAAAGGAGGGTTTAAGGAGCACGAGATTGTAATTGCAAACAACTATTCGATTCCGGGAAGATTTCTTGGACCAAATGCAGAATTTTAAAACGCATTGGTAGGCAAATATATTTAATGAAGCCAATAGATATTGATAAATTCTGGAAACGGCAAATGATTAAATGCAACTCAACGGGTAATGAGAATTATAAGCCAGGTATTCCAGCCGATTATACTCAGCGTATTCATTTAAATAACAAAGAACCAGAAAAAATTTAACAAATGAATTACAAAAGCAAAAGGAAACAAAACGTGTAAATGCAGAAATACTTAGAGTTGAAAGAATTTATTGTCATAAATGAAACGCTAAAAGAAGATATAGAAGAAGAAATTGAAGAATTGCCAGAAAATAAACAATGTAATTTAGCGTTAACTTCCTTCTCATTATGCTCGTGCACGTCATTCCATTCCGCTTTTAATCGTTCTACCATGCCCACCATAGTGGCGTGCATATTTGTACTAGCTGTAAGTGATTGAATTAATAAACGGCAACATCAAAACCCTACCTTTGGAGTTTCGCAGTTGGTTTCGACGAATTCGTACGTTTTGGTCAGAACAAAATTTCGCCACAATACCCATGCCTAGGACCGTAACCTAAAACCTTTTGTAGCATTAAACCGCAGTAACCTGTTCTTGTAACGTTCAGAGGCGGGTATGAGCGGAATCTTGGTTCAGTCATCCTTGGAGGGAGAGTGCTTGGAAGCTGATTCCGAACTCCCGCAGAAGGGTCAATGATGGAAGCCAGACCATCGAGTATTTATGGACCCGGTACTTTGCCTTCTCTTGTAATAGTTATGCAGTTGGCCCGCCGTTTGTTTTACGCCGGAGTGCGAGCAAACTTGAACTAAGTCAGAATTATCCTTGGAATTTTATTGAAAGGTACTTTCTTGTCGAATAATGTAATTTGCATACACACATATATGTACACATGTGAACGATATTTTCTAAACACCTACATACATATGTACATGTGAATCAATTTTTAAAAGTGTATAATAAGTATATATGCAAATAAATGTACCATAAAATCATTTCTTGAAGGGTAATACCGATAGTAAGATCGTAAGACAGTCGGTAAGTAAAATTTTGTAGAGATTTCGTATTGGCGGCAAAACTTCATTTCCCAACCCTGGGTTAAGCTACTATTTAAGGCTGCATAAAAATGCCGAAAATTGCACAGAGAATGGCCTTATTTTGAACAAGCTGACTGGTTTTTATACATTTCATAAACATGAAGCTGCATTATAGCTTTAGCTCGATGTTTTTAAGTACAAGATGAAGAAAAAATCTGTACCAAAATGACCGGTACGACTAGCTGAGTAGATCAAATCATCTGTTTTTCATTACTGTCACATAAATTGCGTTTTTCGTTGCACAGCTGGCTGACATTTGATTGCCTAATCAAAGTTTAAACCAGCCAGCTCGAGTGTGTAAACACAGTTTAAACTACAGCCGTGCACTCAAAAACTGGACGCATTTTTACAAATAGCCGACTAAAATTTTAATAGTGTATTAGCGCTTATACTTTTGTTAAGTGTTAGGCCGAGCTTCTCTTCCGATTTTCTTTTATTTTGTTTTTAACGATAGTCTGAAACTGGGCTCGATCTTGGGCACTGTGGAGTGGTAGCGCGCACTTTTAACCACTACACCACAGCCGCCGCTCTCAGTATAACTTAGGTATATCTCCCATACTGCTGATCGTTCATATGTGACATTTGTGGTAGCTCAAACCGCTATAAATGAGTTAGTAGATTGAATTTTTTTTTATATTCGTTAAAGTTATGAAGGCTTCGGTCCTTTTTGCGTTTATTAAAATTTTATGACAAAACACGCGATTTAAAGAGATATTTTCGACGCGATATAGTTATTGAAAGGTACGATATTTGGACAAAATATTTTGATGCAGGCCATAAAAAATATAAAATTTTATGATTTCGCAATTTTTATTTCGAGGCATACTAATGTACAGACATATGTATGCATATACATAAGTCCATTAATATTTTTTTTCGCTTCAACTATTAATAATTAAACGCAAAATATCAGGAATATGCATTGATATATATACATATGTATTATCAAATAGGATCAGTTAAATTTTGTTTGTACTCTTTGTGCCGTTATCGGCATTCACCGCCCTCAACTACCAATGCCATAACCACAGCGATGTAACCATTACCACGTTCGGACAAACTTTTCTGCGTTTTTTGGTTTCGAGGGTTGTGCATAAAATCAAAATTGATGTACATATATGTATGCATTAAAGTATAATTTACGCTATTTGTTTGCATGCTTCCATTACATATTTATTGCCTTGTTCCACTAACAAGTACATTTGACTAGCTTAAAATTGCAGCAATTTAGTTGATTTTTTTTTATAACTCACTTTTATGTGTTAGTTTTGACTCTTTTTACTTGCATGCTTGAAATCAGGCATGGACAGCGTTGGCAGAACTCCATAAGCAAGTTGTGCCTGTGCTGCCCATCTCTGCTTTAAACACATACATACATATGTATGTGCATATGAACATATGCATCTGTTTCCTTTGCTTCTATTTATGTATGAAATACATGTTATCTTACAGTACAGTATTGCGAATATTGTGTTCTAATTTGTAATCTATAATTTAGATATATGTTCTACATATTTTACCTTTCGCCATATGAAATATCTGCTATGAAGGTAATTTTCATTATGTACTAGTTATTTCGATAATTAATAAAAACTTGTCTAATTAAAACCATTTATAAGTTTGCTTATGCATATATACATATGTGTTTTTGAATAAGAAAGCATTATTTTCCATTATTGCCATTTCAAATTAAAAAAATATACATTTTGATATAGTCATCTTCCTTAAGTTTAGGTCTACATAATAACATCATTGTCTGCCCTCCGGTTTACAATTTAATTTTCACATATATGTACATACTTGCATACACACATACACCTGGCATTAATTAATCTCTACCTATATACATGGTACACATATTCATACATACATAAATATGTATGTACCCTGCAAAAAATGCGACTAATCCGGGATGACTCCGGGAGCAATCGCAAAGTAACATGCGACTAATACCATTTTTGATCTCTTTATATGGAATGAACTGTTCACTTTTGTTCGAGCATGTCCTATGAAGAGACTAATTGTTCCCCTTTATGCCCGAACGGTTACAAAAAGCGGCTAGTCACTTTAAAATAATAAAAATAAAAAATTGCGCAAGCCACGATTCGAACCAGGTGCTCAAGTTTGTTAACGGAATACTCCTCTATGTGCAAACGCCGCACATGAAATTTCATTGACTAAGTGCGTACATATCATTAAATCGTTGATAGTAACCTTTAGAGAAGAGTCGAGGACTAATTGATCTCCATTAGTACCCGTATGAGACTAGTTGCGACTAATTTTAATGCCCAATTGTAATCGATTGAGAGTAATCTCGGAATACTCTCTTTAGAGCAGTGGTGCACACGGTAGTCTCCGGGAGCTACTCGACTTTCACATACAAGTCGTGTGTGCGCAGCTACCGAACTTATGCGCCGCTAGCAGCCGGTCAGTTTGCGTTTGTACTTCATGCTGTAAGCAGTGTTGCCAGGTCTTGGGCATGAGAAAACGTCCCTCTTGGTCTGAAAAAGCGTCATTTCCTACCCAAAAATGTCTTTTCCAAATGTACAAAAAATTGTACTTATTAAACTTTTATTGTATACAAAGGAACATATCGTCGATGTTTTAGCAAAACCGCCCATCGACCAATTGCAAAACCACCTATCTTATGGCACTCAAATTTTACAGGAGAGCAAAAAACGGCTTTTCTTTGAGGGCATTGCCTTGATATGCGCTATATTTGCGCTATTATTTTACAAATCTCTTGTTTTACTAACGATTTTACGATTTTTATGCATAAATCTCGATACCTGGAGTTCAAGGTTACCAAATATCATTTTTGTAACAATGGCGATTTAGGCGGTTTTGCAACTGGTCGATGGGTGGTTTTGTAAAAACATCGACGATATGTACGTAAGGTATATTAAAATATCATTTCGACAGAGCACATTTAAAATTCATTGTAAACCCGTTTGAGAGCGTTAATATAAAAATCATTTTATACATAAGCTTGTGATGAACTGATTAAGTCATCAACATTTTGATCGATTTTGGCTGTTTCTCTTTCGTTTATTAAATGTTTATTATTTACCCAAGCTCATTAACAAACAAAATATAAACCCACAAAAATTGTGCAAAAATTATAAACAATCTGCAAATTTTCAACTAGATTTTCAACTTTATATTCAGATTTTTTAGCCCATTAAATTTCAGGGCAATAATGTGCAAGTTTTAAGGGGCTAAATAATCGCGTTGATTTTTAATAATTTTTTTTTTCTTGTAGAAATTTGGTTAGGAGCTCGGTTGTCGAAAATGCAAAATTACGTTCTGCTAAGAAGAAGCATAGCAATAGGCCCATTCAATATCAAAAATTGTTACGAATTGTTACTAGTACTTGCAAGTTTTTACTAAAATTGAATTCAATAACCCAAAATATTTGCAAGAGGGAGCGAATTCGAGAGCGTAACAACCCGAGAGAGCTGCAAATTCTTGGAAGTAAAAATTTTACTTGCAGGAATTTGCAGGAGTCCAAAAGTAAGGTTATGTTTCAAATTCAAATGTAAACAAACTGTTCAGAGGATGATTTGATGAAACATAAATAGTGAAATGAAAATATGGATACAAAAATTAAATCTATTTTATATTTATTACTTTTATGACGATGGAAACTATTCCCAATTAAAAAGAAAATTGCGCGCCAAAACCTAACCGTCAGGAAGTGTCAAAATGGCTTAAGTTGCAAGTTTTTACTAGTTTGGCGTTCAATACCTTTTCTGAAAATTTTCTCTTGCTCTCAATTTTGATCTCTATTTTTCTTTTACGCTCTCGCTGCAAGTACTTACTGGAAAAGTTATTGAATGGACCTAATATGTCAGTCTTTTTTGCGTTCAGTACATTTTCAATGAAGTCTTAAAAAAGTCGCCTACTTTTTTCGGACGTTTTATGCTGTACAGCTTTTTTGGTGCCTGCTGCTCGGCTCTACCTGATTTGGCTTTTAATGTGCAATTACATCATTACAGTAAGCCTCGAAACCTATAAGATTTAGTAACAAAGAAAAATTACTGNAGGTCTGGCTGGACCTACATAAATTCGTATGTAATTTTTACCTAAAATGAAGAAATGCAACCGTTTATAAAAAAATTTCTTTTGAATTTTTGAATTATCATGGCAAGAGTAGTGTTGTTCCGATACTGTCATGTACTCGATACCTGTACTCTTTAACAATATCGAAGAAAAGTATCGATGCTACAAATGTATCGGAGAGAAGTACTCGATACTTACTCGTATCGAACTCATTACAGCATTCCGTAGAACTAATATAACAATTTCAGAAAATATTATATAGGCAAATTCAANTGCTTCGAGATTGATGGTACAATCACTTGATCGAACCAGCAAGCTGGTGTCGTATATTTTCCCTTTTATACGAAGAGGTTTTTGGTTGGATAAAATATTAGCTTTTTCCAGGGTTCATTGTTTTTCTATACCATTACTTATTGAAAATGTTTGCATGTATACTTATATATGATTATGTAAGTAAACAATTTTAGCTACCATTTTTAGCCACAACGACTTTTTTTAGCTCTTTTTTAGTCCTTTTTGTTAAAGGAATTTGGCTACCACTAAAAATGCTTCGCGGCAACACTGTTAGAGATTAGTCGCACAATTTTTTGCAGGGTAAACACATGCAGATGTATTTACATACATTTACATATATGTATAAACTCATACAGATGTATTTACATGTGAAGTTGGACCTACTACGCTGGCTGCTACTGCTGACATCTACGTGGCATTTACATATGGATGTATGTACATACGTACATATATTCCCTGCAGTAAATCGCGCTAGTTCAGAAATAGCGCAGAACTAGCTCTTTAAGAGGCGGTACTAGTTCTCAAACTATCCCAACGCAATACTTTCAACTGTCTCTTTTTACATGGCAGAACTTTCGAACTAGTTCTGAACTGGTTCCATTTTGGAAAGTTCTGGAACAATACATTTTTTTATGCGAACAAATTTTAAAACTCGAATATTGGATATTTTGTCTTTTGTGAACTGGTTCCATTTTGGACAGATTTGCGACAATTAGTTTTTTTATTAAAAAAAAATTTAGATTATTCGATATTTTTACATTTTGTCGATTTTTCTGTACAGATTGCATTTTATTAAATCTTTATTTATTTTTTTATTTTATTTATATTAAATTTGTTAATTTTCTCTTCAATTTTTAAGTGGCACTCAACAACTTAAATTGATTACATCTGAAAATCGCAACTGCCTCGGCCGCGATTTGAACTCGCGACCAACGATAGTACAGTCGGAGGTCTTCCCGCTGAGCTATTTGCGTATTGTACGAGAAGTGCGAATTTGTGCATTTACTTCTCAACAGAGCGCAACTAGCATACCGAAAGTCCCTCTCTGCAGCCGTTTTGTACTAGTTCAGAGATAGTTCTGAAATTGGTAGAGCGGAACTAGCGCTTTAACTGACTGTCTCTAAATTTTACTGCAGGGTTGTAAGTATTGTTATTTACGTAATTTCTGCGTACGCTTGCCAAAAATAAAAGAGCACGAAAATCATTTAGTAAGTTTTGTGGTCATTGATGTAGCGGTACTACCAAGTTAAGGTTAAATTAGAGGTGAGATACCATAACGTCATAGCCATAACAATAGCAATAACAGTAACCATATTAACTATCATCGATTATAGGCAGTATTGCCAGGTAAGCCGTTTTCTGGCTAGTTTTAGCCGGTTGTGGTAGCAAACAGCCGGAGAAAATTTAGTTTGGCCGGCAGCCGATTTGTTAGCCGTTGTGCAAAAAATTGCCGTTTTAACCGATTTTGCTATAGGCCTTATTTTTTTTAATTCAAATACATAAGCTTCGATTTTTACAAATTTAGCTGCCCAAAATCTATTAAAATAGCTTATCTTTTCTCGAAAAAAATTTTATGTCGGACTGTGTTATATATGAGGCGTCCTTTTTAAAATCGAACGGATTTCGTAAAATAAAATTCTGTCATGTCTCCGATTCGGTGAAATAAGCTAACACCTGTTCGAGGATTTTTTTTTGATATTCTTTTTCTTCCGAGATATGATCTGTCAAAGTTTGCATTTTTTCTTGGTTCTGACTAATCAAGTACTTCTTCAAATCGTTATATCTCGGGTTCTGCTCATCATAAAGAAACGGGCTTAACACTTATATATATAAGATGGTCAAGATTGTCCTAAAGCTAACTTAGCTATTAACAGTTCAACTTTTTGAAGTTTATTTGCGTAGTGAAGACTAGTAAACAAGGGGTTTAAAATTATACCATCGTAATCCTTGTTTAATACTGTATAAAAGACGTGGTTCAAGAAATGGGCGTTTGTCAAGAACTATTTTCAAAATATTTTGCTTTATGATGTGGGAATTTATTTTGGGAGAATCAAAAATTTTTTGTAATTTATTTTCGAAAGCTTATGTTGAGATATATTTAGTAATGTGTTAAGCATCGGGTTTTTGCAAGAAAGAAAAATTTTATTGCAGATTCCGATAAAATACCTATCCAGATATAATATTTGTATGGCAAGATTTTTCTTTAAGGCGACAAACCCCTAGAAATGGGCGTGGTAATTGCAGGACTAAAGTTAGCAAAATAGGTGGATGGTTCCGTGCCCAGAAGTGGAAAACTCTTGATAGCCATTCAGCAGGGAGTGGCCAGAAGTAGGTTTGGGTCCCGCTACGCTAAAACCCCTCCCAATGAAAAATTCCAACAAGCCTCGGATGAGACACCCTG
>NW_016157229.1:111225-113647 GCF_001687245.7 Rhagoletis zephyria | reverse complement strand
GTGCTAGTCTTCCACGCGAAAATCTGAAATGTGCTACTTTTCGACGCGAATAATGAAATGTGCTACTCTTCCACGCAAAAATTTGAAATGTGCTACTTTTCGACGCGGATAATGAAATGTGCTAGTCTTCCACGCTAATAGTGAAATGTGCTAGTCTTCCACGCGAATAGTGAAATGTGCTACTCTTCGTAGGGACCGACGATATATTCCCTGCAGTAAATCGCGCTAGTTCAGAAATAGCGCAGAACTAGCTCTTTAAGAGGCGGTACTAGTTCTCAAACTATCCCAACGCAATACTTTCAACTGTCTCTTTTTACATGGCAGAACTTTCGAACTAGTTCTGAACTGGTTCCATTTTGGAAAGTTCTGGAACAATAAATTTTTTTATGCGAACAAATTTTAAAACTCGAATATTGGATATTTTGTCTTTTGTGAACTGGTTCCATTTTGGACAGATTTGCGACAATTAGTTTTTTTATTAAAAAAAATTTAGATTATTCGATATTTTTACATTTTGTCGATTTTTCTGTACAGATTGCATTTTATTAAATCTTTATTTATTTTTTATTTTATTTATATTAAATTTGTTAATTTTCTCTTCAATTTTTAAGTGGCACTCAACAACTTAAATTGATTACATCTGAAAATCACAACTGCCTCGGCCGCGATTTGAACTCGCGACCAACGATAGTACAGTCGGAGGTCTTCCCGCTGAGCTATTTGCGTATTGTACGAGAAGTGCGAATTTGTGCATTTACTTCTCAACAGAGCGCTACTAGCATACCGAAAGTCCCTCTCTGCAGCCGTTTTGTACTAGTTCAGAGATAGTTCTGAAATAGGTAGAGCGGAACTAGCGCTTTAACTGACTGCCTCTAAATTTTACTGCAGGGTTGTAAGTACTGTTATTTACGTAATTTCTGCGTACGCTTGCCAAAAATAAAAGAGCACGAAAATCATTTAGTAAGTTTTGTGGTTATTGATGTAGCGGTACTACCAAGTTAAGGTTAAATTAGAGGTGAGATACCATAACGCCATAGCCATAACAATAGCAATAACAGTAACCATATTAACTATCATCGATTATAGGCAGTATTGCCAGGTTAGCCGTTTTCTGGCTAGTTTTAGCCGGTTGTGGTAGCAAACAGCCGGAGAAAATTTGGTTTGGCCGGCAGCCGATTTGTTAGCCGTTTTGCAAAAAATTGCCGTTTTAACCGATTTTGCTATAGGCCTTATTTTTTTTTAATTCAAATACATAAGCTTCGATGTTAAAAAAATTTAGCTGCCCAAAATCTATTAAAATAGCTTATCTTATCTCGAAAAAAAATTTCATGTCGGACTGTGTTATATATGAGGCGTCCTTTTTAAAATCGAACGGATTTCGTAAAATAAAATTCTGTCATGTCTCCGATTCGGTGAAATAAGCTAACACGTGTTCGAGGATTTTTTTTTGATATTCTTTTTCTTCCGAGATATGATCTGTCAAAGTTTGCATTTTTTCTTGGTTCTGACTAATCAAGTACTTCTTCAAATCGTTATATCTCGGGTTCTGCTCATCATAAAGAAACGGGCTTAACACTTATATATATAAGATGGTCGAGATTGTCCTAAAGCTAACTTAGCTATTAACAGTTCAACTTTTTGAAGTTTATTTGCGTAGTGAAGACTAGTAAACAAGGGGTTTAAAATTATACCATCGTAATCCTTGTTTAATACTGTATAAAAGACGTGGTTCAAAAAATGGGCGTTTGTCAAGAACTATTTTCAAAATATTTTGCTTTATGATGTGGGAATTTATTTTGTGAGAATCAAAAATTTTTTGTAATTTATTTTCGAAAGCTTATGTTGAGATATATTTAGTAATGTGTTAAGCATCGGGTTTTTGCAAGAAAGAACAATTTTATTGCAGATTCCGATAAAATACCTATCCAGATATAATATTTGTATGGCAAGATTTTTCTTTAAGGCGACAAACCCCTAGAAATGGGCGTGGTAATTGCAGGACTAAAGTTAGCAAAATAGGTGGATGGTTCCGTGCCCAGAAGTGGAAAACTCTTGATAGCCATTCAGCAGGGAGTGGCCAGAAGTAGGTTTGGGTCCCGCTACGCTAAAACCCCTCCCAATGAAAAATTCCAACAAGCCTCGGATGAGACACCCTGTTTTTATGACGACCACGGCAAACGAATAAAGGACTATGATTTGAGCGTATGTACCTGCAATGTCCGGACCCTTAATGGGGAGGGTGCCTCTGCCCGGCTGGTTGATGTCCTCGGGAAGACAAAGGCTGACAACACCGCCATCCAAGGAATGCGATGGACGGGGCAAGGAAAAGTAAGTGTGAAGCCTTGCAACGTCTACTACAGTTGCCACGTAAAGGAGCGCAAATTCCGCAAATTTGGTGTTATATTCGTGGTAGGAGAAATAC
>NW_016157229.1:106760-111200 GCF_001687245.7 Rhagoletis zephyria | reverse complement strand
AAAAAAATTTCATGTCGGACTGTGTTATATATGAGGCGTCCTTTTTAAAATCGAACGGATTTCGTAAAATAAAATTCTGTCATGTCTCCGATTCGGTGAAATAAGCTAACACGTGTTCGAGGATTTTTTTTTGATATTCTTTTTCTTCCGAGATATGATCTGTCAAAGTTTGCATTTTTTCTTGGTTCTGACTAATCAAGTACTTCTTCAAATCGTTATATCTCGGGTTCTGCTCATCATAAAGAAACGGGCTTAACACTTATATATATAAGATGGTCGAGATTGTCCTAAAGCTAACTTAGCTATTAACAGTTCAACTTTTTGAAGTTTATTTGCGTAGTGAAGACTAGTAAACAAGGGGTTTAAAATTATACCATCGTAATCCTTGTTTAATACTGTATAAAAGACGTGGTTCAAAAAATGGGCGTTTGTCAAGAACTATTTTCAAAATATTTTGCTTTATGATGTGGGAATTTATTTTGTGAGAATCAAAAATTTTTTGTAATTTATTTTCGAAAGCTTATGTTGAGATATATTTAGTAATGTGTTAAGCATCGGGTTTTTGCAAGAAAGAACAATTTTATTGCAGATTCCGATAAAATACCTATCCAGATATAATATTTGTATGGCAAGATTTTTCTTTAAGGCGACAAACCCCTAGAAATGGGCGTGGACTAAAGTTAGCAAAATAGGTGGATGGTTCCGTGCCCAGAAGTGGAAAACTCTTGATAGCCATTCAGCAGGGAGTGACCAGAAGTAGGTTTGGGTCCCGCTACGCTAAAACCCCTCCCAATGAAAAATTCCAACAAGCCTCGGATGAGACACCCTTTTTTATGACGACCACGGCAAACGAATAAAGGACTATGATTTGAGCGTATGTACCTGCAATGTCCGGACCCTTAATGGGGAGGGTGCCTCTGCCCGGCTGGTTGATGTCCTCGGGAAGACAAAGGCTGACAACACCGCCATCCAAGGAATGCGATGGACGGGGCAAGGAAAAGTAAGTGTGAAGCCTTGCAACGTCTACTACAGTTGCCACGTAAAGGAGCGCAAATTCCGCAAATTTGGTGTTATATTCGTGGTAGGAGAAATACTCCCTCGCCGAGTACTGGCGTTCACCCCGGTGGACGAACGTCTAGCCACAATACGCATCAAAGCAAGATTCTTCAATATCTCGCTCATCTACGCCCATACCCCGACGGAAGAGAAGGACGAGGCGTCCAAGGATCTTTTCTATGAGCGCTTGGAGCGTACACATCAGCGCAACCCCCGACTTGGTGTCAAAATCGTGCTCGGCGATTTTAATGCCAAGGGGGGCAAGGAAGGGATCTCCACGACGAAACGTCTGATAACGGACTGAGGCTGATCGACTTCGCCGGGGCCCGAAACATGGTAATATGTAGTACTAGGTTCCAGTATGAGAACGTTCACCAAGCTACGTGGCTGTCTCCAGAATCCAAACCGACCATGTTGTGATAGGCAAAAGGCATGCTTTCAGCGTTTTAGACGTACGTACACTCCGAGGGCCAAACATCGACTCGGACCACCATCTTGTTGTAGCCAAGATACCCACCCGCCTCTGTGCAGCAGAAAATGTGCGCGCAACAATGCAAGAAAAGCTTAACGTCGAAAAGCTGCAACCACAACAGATGGCCAATTTATTCGCCACTCGAGTCACACCTGCTCTCTGATAGCACTCTTCAACAATCCGACATTCGCGAGCAGTGGAACCACATTTCCCTATCATTAAGTACCGCCGCCGAAAAAGTAGTTGGATTTCAGCGAGCCCGATAATACAACTGGTACGATAAGGAATGTCAAGAAGACGCAGAGAAAACGACGCCGCCTATAGAACCACGCTGAGATCGGGCGCAACACGAGCCATGTGGGACCGATATAGGGAACTGAAGAAGGAAGCGACACGTATTTGCCGAAATAAGAAGAGAGAGGCCGAAATACGTGAGTGGGAAGAGCTTGCGATGCTGTCCGACAGGAAGAAATCCCGAAAATTTTACCAGAGGGTTAGGCGACTTATGGAAGGTTTCAAGACCAGGGCGAAGTCCTGTAAGAACAACCATGGCGACCTAGTAACCGGTATCCAGAATGTACTTAAATTATGGAGGGAAAACTTTTCCACTGAATGGTGGCAGCGCTGAAATTAATGGAGAAGACGAACCCGAGTCCCCAGTCGATTTCAATGCCATCAATGCCCCAGTCGTTGTCCCTCCGCCTGACTATGACGAGGTACGAATAGCGATTTCGCGGCCGAGCTTTTCTGCCCAATCCAGACGAAAGGCGACCCCGCCATTCGCGCCAACAACCGCGGAATCAGCCTCCTAAGCATAGGTTATAAGGTTTTATCGAGTGTCTTGTGCCAAAGACTGAAGCCCACCGAACGAACTGAGCTCAACGAACTGATTGGGCCTTATCAGTGTGGCTTTAGGCCTGGAAAATCCACCATAGATCAGGTATTCACAATACGTTAAATCTTGGAACATACCCGTGAGAATAGGATTGACACACATCATCTATTTGTCGATTTCAATGCCGTTCTCGACAGCACGAAGAGAAGTTGCCTTTATGCCGCGATGTCTGAATTTGGCATTCCCACGGAACTAACACGGCTGTGTAAAATGACGTTGAGAAATAACACCAGCTCCGTCAGAATAGGAGATGTTGGGGAAGATAATAAGAGATGCAGAACTGAACCTCTAAGGCACAATACTTTAGAAGAGCGTACAATTGCTAGCGTATGCCGACGACAACGATATTATCGTCAAAAACAAGGGCTACGTCTGTTCTGCCTTCCCGGGATTGGATAGAGAAGCAAAGCGAATGGGTCTGGTGGTCAACGAAGACAAAACGAAGTATCCCTTGTCATCACACAAACAGTCAGAGCATACGCGTCTTGGCACACACGTGACTGTTACAAGTTTGAAAAAGTAGACGGCTTCGTTTATTTGGGAACCAATATTAACACCGATAATAATGTCAGCCTTGAAATCCAACGGAGAATCACTCTCCAACAAGTGGTACATTGGACTGAGTAGGCAATTGAGAAGTAAAGTCCTCTCTCGTCGTACAAAGATCACACTCTATAAGTCTATAAGTATCATGCCTGTGCTGGTGTATGGCGCGGAGGCATGGACAATGAAAACATCTGATGAAGAGGCTCTTGGAGTTTTCGAGAGAAAGATTCTGCAAAAGATTTACGGACCTTTACGCATTGGCGATGGCGAATATAGCAGACGATTTAACGATGTGCTGTATGGGCTTTACAACGATATAGACATAGTGCAGCGAATAAAAATTCAGCGGATCCGCCAGCTTAAATTTTTGAACTTTGGTTTTAACATAGCCGCGCCCATTTCTAGAATATTCTTTGCTTGAAAAAGTTGTGGAACAAACGTTTTTAACAAAGCGATATTTTGCCGAAATCCACAATAAAATCTGCGTTTTGCTAACTTTAGTGCTGCAATTGCCACGCCCATTTCTAGGAGTTTGTCGCCTTACAGAAAAATCTTGCCGTACAAATATTTTACCTGGATAAGTGTTCTATCGGAATCTGCAATAAGATTTAAATTCTTGGAAAAACCCGATGTTTAACACCTTGCTAAATGTATCTCATCATAAGTTTTCGAAAACAAATGACAAAAAAATTTTTGACTCTCACAAAAAAAAACGCATTTCGTCATAAAAAAAAAAATATTTTAAAAATAGTTCTTGAGAAATGCCAAATTTTTTGAAACCTATTTTTATAGAGAATTATACAAGGAATACGACGGTTTAATTTTAAATCCCCAATTTACTGGTCTTCACTATGCAAATCATCTTAAAACAAGTAAGAAAGTCTAAGTTCGGGCGCAAGTATTAAATATATGTTTCCACCTTTCCGAAAGCTACCGCTACATGGTAAACCGGGGTGTGTCCATTTTGAGTAAATTAGCGTCATTAAATTTCGAAATATTGAAGTTTCAAGCATTTCTGAAATTTACTGTTATATGAAAAGCGGCCGTAATTTTAGTTCGATTTCAGTAATTTTCAAAGTTTTGCTTCTATGTGGCAGGCATAATAACCACACCGAGTTTGGTACAAATTGGTAGAACGGTTACCGATATACATATATGTGATCATATGTAGGCGGTGCCACGCCCATTTTTCAAAATTTTATTCTAAACGTATTTCTTGGTAAATAATTGTTGCAAGCATCAATTTTGAATAAATTAGCTTCAATAATTACTGATTTATCGAAGATTTCGCATTTCTCTAAATTACCGTTATATGGGATGTGGCCGTGGTTATTGTCCGATTTTTAAAATTTTCGGCCATTTCGTATGTTATACCAAGATTAACAACTGTGCCAAGTTTGGAAGAAATTAGTGCAGCGGTTACCAAATTATACACATGTAACCATAAGTGGGCGTGGCTACGCCCATTTTC
>NW_016157229.1:84159-106602 GCF_001687245.7 Rhagoletis zephyria | reverse complement strand
GACGGACGGACGGACAGACAGTCACCGCTTAATCGATTTCTCTTTTAATCCTGATCATTTATGTATACATCTGTCTATGTCTATCTCGATTCGTTTTGCCTGTTACAAACAACCGTTATGTGAACAAAGTTATAATACCCTTGTGCACAAGTGCACAAATGTTAATAGCTAAGCTAGCTTTGGGACAATCTTGACCGCCTTATATATAGATACATATGTTAAGCTCGTCCCTTTAGCTTTAAAACGACGTTGCGCAAAACCCGAGATATAACGATTTGAAGTAGTACATGATTAGCCAGAAGCACGGAAAACTACAAACTTTGACAGATCATATCTCCGAAGAAAAAAAAAGAAAAAAAATTTCCTCGAACACGTTTTAGCTTATTTCATGTATAGAACTCATAAAAAAAAAAACAAAAAAAAAATTAGGCCAATCGAAAGTGTGACACCAAATTTGGTGTCCGATATGTCTCATATATAAAATTTAAGGGAAATTTGTTCTAATCCGAAAAGTCCTAAAATACCGGGTTAATTTCAATGATTTTTATTTTGAGCGAACTTACAGTGACCCGAATATAAAGTGGAACGCGACATTTTAGCAAGCGTTGGCTATTTTTCTTTAGTTTATTTAATGCTTATTATTTTTTTATGAAAGTGTAGCTGATTACTCAAAAACACCACTATATCAAAATTTCATACTTTGTGCAAAAATTATGAAACTTCTGCGAATTTTCATCAAAATTTTTAACTTTTTAATCAGCATTTTTAAAAATTTTCAAATTTAGTATAATAAAGTGTAAATTTAAACTAACTAGCACCGTTAATTATTGGCAATTTTTTTTTGGACGGACCTCCGCATTTTTCCCTATAAAAAAGTTTTTCCCCTATAAAAAAAATTGCTGAACATACTTTGTATGGAAAAAATGCGTAAGACGGTCGTCCAAAAAATGCCAAAAATCAACGGTAGGCCCTAGCTACTTCAATACTTATAATATACTAAAATTTGATAGAATAAAAAACTACATAGCATAATTTTTCTAAAGATGCCGATTAAAAAGTAAAAAATTTTGGTTTTTTGTTTTTTCATAATTTTTTCACAAAGTTTGAATTTCGGGTTCATACGGTGTTTGTTAAGTAATCAGCTATAAAAAAAATACACACTAAATAGATAAATTCTTCATAAAATTTTTGTTACAAATTCCTTAAATTAATGTGTGAAATTTTATTCGCAACACTTAGAAAATAACTAAATAAAGCAAAACTCTCTGAGAAGAAAATAATTGTGAATAATTTTGTTAGGCATGTGCCGAGAGTAGCAGATTACTAAAAACTGGAATGTTTCAAATTTATAATCGAATTTAAATAATCTAAAAAGTTTAATTGTTAAATTGATAAGGAGCGACCGGCGTTTTCTTTTCTCGAAATGATGTTTCCCTTTTTCCTTATTCCTTTCACAGCTTTACTTATTCTTTTCTCAAAATATTACCCTCCGACTAAGCAAAAGTGCTATACTTTCGACCAATATAGCCATTTTGCAGGACAAAAGGTAACCTAGAGCAAATGTTACAATATAAGAAGACAAACTTTTTCAATAGAAAAAAAGCCATAAGTTTGCAATTGATCTATTTTGTATTTAAGTAATACTAACATGACTTCTGATGTAAAGCTTAGCTACGTATAACGAGAGTTTCCTTTGTTAAACAAAAATAATTTGTAATGAATTTACCAGTATCTGTTTTTGAGATTTCTTCAATGAATTTACTAATCTTTCTACTTGTGATTTATTTAAATCATATATGTAATACTCCTATATTGGCAGTAAGAGCTAGTACCGTCCGAAAACATTACAGTACAGATATACCAGTAAACACGTACGAAAGAAAAGGAGCACATACGTTTATAAATAAACACCCTGTAAAAAGTGGGACTAGGTTAAATGCTAGTACGCTGCATTGTAACCAACACTAGTAACCAAAATGGTCCAGACTTATGGAGAAAATATGGTTACATTAACATTGCGATGTCATTGGACCTGGTCCAACGCTGCATAACATGGGACCACCTAGACAACTACTCCTTTTGGACCATGGACTGGATTTAATAAGATAAACCGAAATAGCAAAATTTATTATTTAAAATGCATTTTCTTAAAAAATTCGTCACGCGTCAATGGGCCACGAAGAGGGGGTTTTCAACACATATATCAGGTTTTTATGCTTGAAGTGGTCCAGATCACCATAACAAGTTACTAATATGCAATCTGGTATTTTTGCACATACTTTAAACCTACGTCCCAGTAGACACCCTGGACCTCAAATTTTTGCAGGGCATGTACACAACACATACACAAAAATGGCACTGACGTATACAATACATTGACACAAACGGTACTAGACTGTCTCGCTTTGATTTCGGAATGCTTCCACATTGAGAAGTTAGCTTACTGCCAATATAGAAGTATTATATACATATATGATTTAAATAAAACATATGAATTTTATTTGTCAATTTTATTGTGGCGAATTAATGTTTATTCCAGTAGTGTAATTGAGCTTTGTACCACGATTTGTTTGTTAGGAGAAATGGAAAAAACAACAAAGACTAAGCGGTAGAAGTTATAGCTGATATTTTCGAGATCACCACATCTTCTCATCAGACTTCTTTTTCTAGACTTCAGCAGGGATCGAACCCGAAATTTTAGTTGAAGCATTTTAGCCGTTTTTTTGGACAATTTAGCCGGTCGGCCCAAAAAGTTCTGGCAACACTGATTATAGGTATCATAACCATAAACAGCTGATTTTTCGTAGTCAACAATGTCAGTGTTGCCAGACGCGGAAAAAGTGTAATATCGTAGGATATTTGCGCAGAACTTTTTTCACTATCACTAAATTAACACAATTCTTAAAATTCAACAGCAGCAGCCGGATTCCAGCCTTCGTTATCGCTAATTTTGATCGCTAAAAAATCTCCCAAGAATAGCAGGCGCGCCTAACAACATACACCACCTAGTTACATGCTACTCATACTACCAACTTTGGTTGATTACACATTGCATCTGTTACTTTTATATTGCGTGCTTTTAGGCCCCACTGATTTTCATTTAGAGAATTTTGGCGATGGAAATTTAGCGTGGCGATTGTCAGAATTCCATTGCAGATCATAATAAAATATGTACATCAAATTAAAGGTAATAACTTGTGCTTTCTTAATAATATATTCTTTGTTAAAAAATGGTATTTTATGAAAAAATACGAAATTTTTTTTCGTTTTTAGTATTTTTGTATTAAAAATATAAAAAAGCATATAAATTATGTACATCAACTGAAAGATAAATTAATTGTCTTTATTTTGACATCATTAGTTTTAATCGGTTAAGTAGTTCATAAGATGTTAATATTAAAAAAAATAAAAAAAATTAATTTAACCTTTTATATCTTCGTTATATTTTTGCGCCAAATAATTTTGGTACAGTTCAAATCAGCGTGAGAGTTCTATCGAGCCACATTTTTGGTTTTTGCATAGCTAAATGGTTCATATTCTACACTTATGCCTAAACGTTGGCTGTGAACAATTTTTTATTTTTTTGGAAGGTATTGCCATGTGTTCTTACTCGCACTTAAGAAAACAGCTGATTATGGTTATAGCGGAAGACCCAAATTAATTGGTCTCGGTGGTTATGGTTATGGCTATGGCGTTATGGTGTGGCAACACTAATCGAATACAGTGTTGGCCGTAAGGTTGGTTTTAACAGCTGTTTTATATGGTTGTGGTTATGTCACCACTAATTTAAGCTTTAGACTAGCCTACTAACTGCTTTTGTTATGCTCAACTAAAGGTAGGACCAGTGCAGTTTTGATGCGGTCAGACTAAAAATGATGAGACACAGTAGCAGTTCTACGAGTTCCTCAAAGAAGGATATGAACGCCTCCCACGAAATGTTATTAAAATTTTGCTTTGCGATTTATCGACTTCGCCGCATCTCTGAACCAGGTAATTAGGATTATCACCCACCAGCAACGAAACATCTATAAAGCCACTCGGGTTGTGATATACCCTAACATTCACTTCGAGCGTTCTTGATGCGCGTACCATCAGGTATGCATGCGCTTCTGTTAGGGATGTTGCGATACTACTGATAATCTTGGTATCGATGATTTTGTTTCGATACTGGGTAAATCGGTATTGCATACTAGGGTAGTATACCCATATGGGTGCTTTCTTTCGATACCACTGAATGTATCAGTATAACGTCAATATCAATATCAACTTCATAAAAGCCATATTGTTCCTAGAATTATATTAAACTATATTTCCTGTTTAGTGAAAAGTAAAGTATGGAATCACATTACCAAGATTGACAAAATCTCGGTTAAGCTCAAAGTTTGTTTGAAAAATCTAAAAATTTCGGGCATACAACAATTAAAAAAAAACATTTACCTACTGATGGCACATTATATTTATTCATTCCATTAACTGCGATTCCTGATTCCTGACACAACGTCATAGTTTTCGCGCTTAGCTCTTTTCGTATTCTGATGTAAACGAGCCATTTTTACAACCTTTTATTTAACTTGTTTATGTATTGTTTATTACGCACTGCAGTTGTTAAAAATTTATTATTAATTTTCATTAACTGCATCATTCATATTAGGCCAAAATATGTTTGTTTCAAAAGGATAATATATCGATATTTTATTTCCGATACCAATACCCATATTTGTATCGATACTTAGCTTCTGATACATCATTTGATACTGGCATCGATACTTTTATAGTATGGCAATATCCCTAGTCTCTGTAAGATGAAGAACCTGAGCCAGGTGTGGTTTCAATGTACAGTCGTGAAATTTCGGAATCGAAATATACAAAGCCGCATTTTAGCCAAAGACAAAGGCGGGGAGGCGTCTTTTCAGGAATAATGAAGAGGTAGAAAGCCTTGAATGGGCAGAGCCTGAGATGCTGGCAGTCGGGCAGGAACGCGGCCTGAATTTTCTAAAAAGAAAAAAAGAAACGATTGGTTTCAAGATTCGGACTAGTTCCTGCAGGGACGAAGATGGAAATCGGGTAGAAAGCGTCCGGGAACACTTAATATACGGAGGAAACCTTTAACGCCGTTTTATAATGGCGACAGCAGTGTGGCTTTTGATTAAACAGAGGCAATGTACAGAGACTCTCACGTCGCACAGAGCATAGTTTAGGCGATTTAGGGGAAGGAAAAGCGAAAACTGAATGTTGGTAAAAGAAGTTCAGATAAGCTGTATGTACATATGGATATCTGATGTAAAAGAAAATCGGTTCCCGATTGTCTGAAGATTTCCAGAAAGAATGCTGATCTTGTAGAAACATGGCTGTTTTTGACGAACTATAATTTCCAGTTTTCCGGCCTTTATCAATCAATGGTCGTATCCGTCTTATTTCCTAACGAGATTGCAATCTTGGATATCCTTTTAATTTTGCACATTGTAGCCTTAATAAAAACCATTATTTTAAAATTTTAAACGTCATCCTTGCATGTCAATTGCGCCCCTTTAGATTTAAATCATACGTAAGTGGGATTCAGCTTTTTCATATAAGCATATAAATTGTGTGACAACTGTAGGTCACCTTTGTGTAACAACATTAAGGCGCACGCCACAAATCGGAGGATAAGCTCGGCCAAACACCAACATATGTGTTAGCGCCTAGCTGTTATTATATAAATTGTGTATCAGCGCGTATCAATCGGATCTCTTTAGGAATGTTTAATCGATCATCTCTATATCAAGGGCCAATAGTACCTACGAATTATGAAATGGGAAGGACAATTCCAAAAAAGTCGACTCACAGTCAAATTTTGGTAAAAATCGCCTTTTCTTGTGTATTTTTGCTGGCAAAAATTTAGTCATTGGGGCTTTTCTGATTTTTAATCAGGGCAGCCATAAATCTCATAAAAACAGAACCAAATATGGGTTCGTGGTGTGGTTGGAGCGGAGAAACGCTGTTAAATCACAACCAAGCAAAAAATTAAATGTTTGCAACATTTATAAAAAATTAACAATATATTGGTATGCGATGAAATGTCCACGTGTAAAAATTTCTCTGCGATAAGATTTTGTAGGCGAGAAAACTGACAGTTTGTGGGAGCATTTTTTTTAAATATACTTCTTAATATGTATCTAATACATATCGCAAATTTTTGTGGAAATAGCTCAATAAATATGGAATTTCAAAATATTTCGACCCCGGCGCCATCTATCGGTTCAGTTTTCCTACATATGCAACCAATATTCATTGAAAAGATAAACCAGATTGGACCATGACTAACATAGACCATAATTATACAGGCTTTTGGAAGTACATAACGCATTCTAGAGTCAAAATTGTGGGCACTATGATTTGCCTTCCCCTAATCTCCCCTATTACGCACTGTGCGGTGTTATAATCCACCAAGATGAGGAACAGCAATAATGCGACTTAAAAATAATGAAATTCCCCAAGCAGGCGGCATACGAGCTCAGCTATTCAAAGCTGCCAGCAAGGTATCTGTTAAGATACCTGTTCGGGGCAATATGGTATACCTGCCCGAAGACTGAATTTTCAATCCAAACGATGGGATATACGTTCATAACCTTCATTGTAAGGCCATTTCGACGATATTCTGTGCACGACTGACTGGGGCTTATTAATGTGGCCTTAGACGTGAAAACTCCATACATTTTCAAATTAGGGAAGAGACAGAATGATGAACTGTACGAGCTTTATTTAATATGTACAATGTACAAACGATTGTAGTTCTAAAGAGGAATTCAATTTGCAACATTTTTGTGGCCCAAGACTACAGGAGAAAAAGAATTAGAATTCAACAACAAAGTAAGTAAAAAATAGAGTTTCACTCGCTTCTTGCCATAAGCTCAGAGTCCCACTTCTGTACTCACATTAAATTACCTAAATAAAGCAGGAAAACCTTGCACCGCATACGCCACACTGTTTAATTCAATAGAAGACGCAGACTTTGATCGTTCTTGACTCTACCTCGCTTTACTTGAATGCTTAGCTCCTCGTATGAGCACTGGCCCTACCAAATATACATATACAAATATTATAGCTGCTGCTAGTTTATCTCAGACCACTTCCATGGCTGTGTATATCCACTCGTATGTTTGTCAATCGATACAGCTAGCAGACCAGCATAACCTTCAGGTCCTCCAATTCCTCGTTCAAATATTCTACGCAGTCGCCTACGCTTATGTTACTTACACAAATCGGGGTCCCTGCAGTGCCATTGTCGCCATCGCCGACCTTACCACCCCGCCGATGCTGCATTTCACCTTGCTGCTCTACTATTTGCTGCTGCAATGTCAACACGCCATCCAGGCTACTGATGCCTTGCAATCGCTGCGCATCATTGATATTGCTGCCATCGTCAACTTCGTAAAAGCCATCATCTGTAATATCTGGATTCATTTTAGTAGTGACTGGCTGCGATGCCAGTACGGCGGCTTGATGTATTTGTCTCTGTTGCTGCTTCTGTTGCTGGTCATGCGGCTGCTTCATGGTGTGCAATTGCAGAACGTATTTAGGTGTTAATTTGTAATCGTCGTGATTGTCATCGCCAGTCATTGCCGCTGCAGTCACCACCTGCTGTTCAGTAGTCCCGAGTATGCTTTGCACTACGACACCAATATTATTAACAACTTGGATGTTTTGCTGAGTTGGATGGCAATAGTCATTTTCTTCATCCGATGACGGTGAACTATCCAATAGACAACTACCTTGGTTGTAAGCGCTGTCGATATCTAAATTATGTGGGATGTGTATTTGTTGTTCATACGAATTAGCAGTTTTATCTAACAAATCTCCACTGCTCTGAATGCAATTGAAAACGCGTTGTGCAACAGCGTTCCCATCCTTACTTTCAGACAACCCTGAGGTGCTGCTACTTATAGGAATATTACCGGAATCGTCATTTTTTAATAAGAATTCGGTAAAGACATTGTTATTATCATTTTGAACATCCCGCTGAACGCCGAAGCTCTCGCCTGCACTTTTCTTCATTTTATTATTAGTTGATAAATCAGCGCTTCCAATGTTGAAGTGGTCGCTGTTGCCTTCTTGCCTGCTGCTATTGCAGCCATCCACAGCAACTACGAGGTGTTTTTCCAGACTACTGCAATCGGAGTCGCCAGATGTCAAGAAAAACTGATCCATAATACTGCTGTTCATCGTGTGCTCGGCTAATTCGGTTCCCATGAGCTGCGTAGCGTGCCTATAGTCAGCGTCGTCATCAATAATATGGCTCTGGGCAATGCTAATTATGTTTGCCTTGGAATAAGTATCTGCAGAGCCAGCATGCAAGAAATTCTCATTTTTGATGCTCAATCGCTTACTTTTGGTACCATCGTCGCAGTCCACCCCGTATTGAGCTTCAACAACTAAATTTTGATCGATGTTAAGATTATTGTTAGCAGCAGTACCGTTATTGCGACTCCGATTTGAGAATTTTCTCTTGCTGTAGTTATTGTTTCGCGAAGTCGCGTTAAATGTTGTTAAGCTTTGTTGACCTTTGAAGCCAGTGCAATCTGGCTCGTCCTTTTTATTGGCTCGTAATTTGATGGCCTTGGTTTCCAATTCAGTGCATATATCCGTTGAAGTTGCGGTTGCAGATGTCGTATAAAACATTCCTTGTTTTTTGACAATTGTTAAACTTTTGTTATTCAGCAGAATTTGACTGGCATGTACGACGGCAACATGGCCAGGCGCGGGCAACGTTGCTTTGACGTTTCTGCGTTCGCTGCGCTTGTGGCGCAGATTATGAACACTCCGAAGCTTCACGATATCGTCCGCTAGAGTGTTGGTTAACTTTTGTTGCCGTCGGTTTTTAAGTTTGTACAGCTGTTGTTGTGACGCATCGTGCTGTGATGTGTGCCCTTTTTTGTCGTTTTCCTCTTTTTGTCGATGATGTCGCTGTCGCTCTTCCTTGATTATCTGTTCTGTATTGTGTCACAACATGTCTTCATGGTCTGGATCGTGATCATTTTCGCCTTCGAGATCGAAATCATCATGACCTAGGTCAAGGTCCATGTCGGGGTCATCGTCCAAGTCCAATGAATGTCGATTACTTGGCGAAAGTGCAGACTGATGGTGTTGCTGTAAATGCTGATGTTGTTGATGATGATAATTGTGGTGATGGATGTTGTTGTTATTGCCATTATTGTTGCCTAACCGATTGCCGCTACCATGACGGTGCATTCCCATTCCCTTCGAATCGTCATCGCGCCATTTGTCCATTGAACGGCGGCGTGCATTCATGAAGAAGTTGCCCACGGTAGTAGGCTCTAAGCCCAGTTGCCGGGCAATTGTCACTTGCATTTCCTTTGAAGGCCTCTTCGTTTCCTTAAAAAAGGAATTTCAATTATTACAGTTAAAATATAATCCTAAAGTTTTTTATTGTTTATGCTTAAGTCGGCACGCAACCATCTTAAAAAAAATTTTCCTTTTAGCTTAAATTCGTGCCGTCGTAAAGTTGAACTTTTACTAAGATTTTGTACTGATAATACTCTGCTTTGCGGGACAGCCCTTCTAATACATGATAAACTTTACATGTGTGCGATAATTGACCTCAATCACAGTAAATCTAGCTTTCAGTTTTTCAATATCATATAACATGAAAAAAGTGGTAAAAATAAGTTTTATATTTATCTACTCATAGCTATCTTACATAACCCTCTCTTTGAAAAACCCAGTCCCAACCCATTTCTTTTGTACCTTCAAAGTTGGATCACGGTGTCATACGACCGATAGCGCCAATTCGCAAAGAGAGTGCTTTGGATACTAAACGATTCGGTACGCAGCAGGTGCAACCGCACCCATCGACATTAGTAATGATATTTGAACTCTCCGTGCAAATTGTGTATCAATCACAGTGATATTGAACGCTTATGTAATTAACTTTCAAGAAAAAATGTTACCTCTGAGCCACAATTACTTTTTGACTTAAAAAAAGTCAAAACTACAAAAACTACCGAGTTTCTTACATACAAAAATTATATATACTATTTCACAGTGCGACAAAAACATCGCGAAATGCATCCGAAACCAAAGGTTTTAGGTAGGGTCAAGTACAACAAGAAAATAGGTTTATTATAGTTCCTGTTTATAAAAAAAGCGTGTTTGCGTACTTTATGCACTTATCTATTAACTATTTTGTTAACCTTAGATGTAGTCAAGGCCGGAATAAAAAAACACACAATATTACATTATTTGATTTATTTGGCCTTCTTCAGGACTCCAAAAAAATATAGAATATTTTTATATGAAAGTAATACTAATTAATACTAAGTAATAGTAATTAAAATAACGGATTTCTATCTGCCGGCACAAGCAAGCGACCTAATACTTGCTAAATAACGGAACATAAACCGACGCAATCACGAAAACCAAGAAAATAAAAATAACGGATTTCTACCCGCCGGCGAATACAAGCAACCAAAAAGCACCTACCTAATAATGAAACAAAAGCGGTCGCACTTAGATGGGTATGCATGACCTAATGACAGTTAAAACAGATAGTAACACGAATACATAAAAACGGAGGGAAACACGAACTATTCAGAACGAAAAATGACACTGAAGATGGCACAACGCCGAAACCGGGTTGTCTCCTAACCAAATTTGACAAGGGATGACGAAAAATCGTTCCACAATACATTATACTCTACCCTGACGGAAACACAAATAACCAAAAAGAAGATACATAAATATAGCTTTTTAACGTTCGGTAAACTGCAAGATAAGCAAGAGTGTTTTTCCCCATTTCGAACAGTTCCGATAATATGCTATGATATATTGAAGTAATTGGATCAAGTTAGATGGAAATCGATTAAGCTGTTATCGATATACTAGATTGGGTGGTGCCACGCCTCTTTTCCAAAAACCTATATGGGAATTCGCTCTTCTGTGTACTCGTTGTGTGTTGTGTAATTGTAACTGCAAGAGTGTGTGATTTGTTGTTGCTGGCGGTACATCAAATACACATGCAACAACAACCACACTCTCAACCAGTTACACTTACGCAGGATACAGCGAATACACAGAAGCGCGAATTCCACTTATGAGCTTCAGAGCTTGTTGTAAGATGGAGTAAATTGGCGTCTTTAGTTAGTTATTTTTTAAATAAACCTTTAATAAGTGGGCGTAGTTTTCGTCCGATGTGAAACATTTCTAACATATTGCTGAAATTGATAAACCGGTAACTGAAGTACACATATGTAGGGTTAAGTGGGCGGTGCCACACCCATTGTCGAGAAATTTCCCTAAGTGTAATTTTCTGCTAAGCGGTAATTGCATACATATATCGATTTTGACTGAATTTGCTTATATATTTACTAATTTATCATATTTCTGTAAATTACTGCTATATGTATGGTTCTTGCCTGATTTCAAACATTTTCAACGGATTTCTTAGTGAGACTCAAAGCAATGTTCGCACCGAGTTTGGTGGGGATTGGTAAAGGGATTGGTAAGTGTGCACCAGGACACCAGGACACCAGGACAATTTGTTTAAATCAGGACAAATCCTGGAAAACCAGGACGTCTAGCAGCCCTATATTGGAGGCACATATTAAATTCTTAAGTCATTTCCAAGAGTATGTTATACACATAGAAGATATTGTAGAATCAGTACGTTATTATTATTTTTTTAATATAACACAGGGCAACACTGATTTTGTTTTCTAAACTGTTAAATCTGGTTTTGATAGACTTTTTTGTGCTGATTGCGAATCTGTGGTATAAAGTTTCCATCAGTTTCAGATTTTGAGAAAAACGTGATCAAAGTATCGTTTTTTGCCATACTTGAGAAGCTCTAGCAAAAAAAAGAAAGATGATAGAACCTGCCACTTGGGCTTAAATTAAGGTGACACGTAATAAGATCAACGGAAATAAGGTCAATTGACTTTATTTCCCACCCTGGTGCGAAATAAAGTCAACTGACACTATTACGTATTTAAAAACGAAATAAAATCAATTGACATTATTTCTCTTTCAAACATTANGTTGGTTTCTTTTCCACCTTAGACATTCCGAATTCGTTCAAAATATGCTAATTTAAAACACAGAATTCTTTCAGTGTTCCTCCGGGGTTTTTGGACATGGACTGTTTCATCAATTTAATAGTGTTCGCTTTATTTTTGTAGAGTATTTGGCAATAACCTTTTTCATCTATTAAAAAAAACACTTAAGGGGCAATGTTTATTGTAAGAACAACATTTTTTTCTATGAATCGACATACTTTAAGCATTGTTGACGCTATTTCCATTTGAATGAGGAAATAGCGTCAATGACTTTATTTCCAAATTTTTGTTGACTTTATTTCGCTTTTGAAAAGGTAATAATGTCAATTGACTTTATTTCGCACCAGTGTGCGCCAGAACTCTTGAACACTATCCCTGCAAATATCATTTGTGCATCTTGACTTGATGGTCACTTATAGTGACTTGTTGAATAGCAAAAACTGATTTTGACGAAGTTTGAGTACCTACCNCTATATGTATGGTTCTTGCCTGATTTCAAACATTTTCAACGGATTTCTTAGTGAGACTCAAAGCAATGTTCGCACCGAGTTTGGTGGGGATTGGTAAAGGGATTGGTAAGTGTGCACCAGGACACCAGGACACCAGGACAATTTGTTTAAATCAGGACAAATCCTGGAAAACCAGGACGTCTAGCAGCCCTATATTGGAGGCACATATTAAATTCTTAAGTCATTTCCAAGAGTATGTTATACACATAGAAGATATTGTAGAATCAGTACGTTATTATTATTTTTTTAATATAACACAGGGCAACACTGATTTTGTTTTCTAAACTGTTAAATCTGGTTTTGATAGACTTTTTTGTGCTGATTGCGAATCTGTGGTATAAAGTTTCCATCAGTTTCAGATTTTGAGAAAAACGTGATCAAAGTATCGTTTTTTGCCATACTTGAGAAGCTCTAGCAAAAAAAAGAAAGATGATAGAACCTGCCACTTGGGCTTAAATTAAGGTGACACGTAATAAGATCAACGGAAATAAGGTCAATTGACTTTATTTCCCACCCTGGTGCGAAATAAAGTCAACTGACACTATTACGTATTTAAAAACGANAACACTTACGGGGCAATGTTTATTGTAAGAACAACATTTTTTTTTATGAATCGACATACTTTAAGCATTGTTGACGCTATTTCCATTTGAATGAGGAAATAGCCGTTGACGTTATTTCCAAATTTTTNGACGGACGGACAGACAGTCACCGCTTAATCGATTTCTCTTTTCATTCTGATCATTTATGTATACATTTGTCTATATCTATCTCGATTCGTTTTGCCTGTTACAAACAACCGTTATGTGAACAAAGTTATAATACCCTTGTGCACAAGTGCGCTCGGGTATAAAAAGGTGGTAGAATCTTCCACTTAGGCTTAAATTAAGGCCCAAACTTTCAACTACAAACCCTGAAAATACTATCTCTTGAACTTGACCTTGAGGTCACTTATAGTAATTTATTGAACAGCAAAAACGGATTTTGGCATAATTTTCTTTCTTCCAATAGCACAATACTCCAATAATTTGTTATTGTTCGATAAATGATTATAAGTGACCATCAAAACAAGGTGAACGAATGGTATTTACAGGGATAATTACGAGAGTTCTAGGTTTAATTTAAGCCTAAGTGGAAGGTTTTATCACCATTTGTTTTTCTGCTAGAGCTTTTCAAATATTGCAGGAAACGCAATTTTTTGATACTTTGACCCCGTTTTTCTCAAAATCGAAAGCTGATGGAAACTTTATACTTACAGATTCGTAATCAGCATAAAAAAGTCTATTAAAAACTGCTTTTACATTTTAGCAAACAAAATCGGTGTTGCCCTGTGTTATATTAAAAAATAATAATAACGTACTGATTCTGGATTATTAAAATTAAATTAAGTTTTCCAATATCTTCTATCTGTATAACATACTCTTGGAAATGACTTAAGAATTTAATATGTGCCTCCAATATAGGTCTGCCAGACGTCCTGGTTTTCCAGGATTTGTCCTGATTTAAACAAATTGTCCTGGTGTCCTGGTCCACACTTAAATTGTCCTGGTTTTTTTATTAAGGTCTAATTTTTAGCAGATTTTAGCTTTGAAAAAAAGTTTAGCTTTCTGTCATTAGTAGTCGTAAATCGATAATGAAACATTTTTTCTAACATGTTCAACAATATCTGGTGAGAAAGGAGGTAAATTTCTGTTTACTTTATTTGGTTAAATTCTAATTTTGTAACTTCAGGCAAATGAAAAAAAGTGCAAGTTTCTGAACAGGTACACGGCTGAGGGTTCACACTACGCAGTAGATAATTTCAGGACGTACTTCTGAAGGCCTTTTGAAGAAGTGTAATGCTAAATAATATAAACATATACTTAAGTGCATTCCTGAAAATTGTAAATAGGAAACCCCTTTCTAGGAAGTATGCAGGGAAGCACTTTTTTCAGTCCTTATTGGGTAAGTCTTTTAGAATGGTAAATATTACGAATGCCTTCGTACAAAATACAAAATTATTGGTACCGAGATTTGTTCGGTAATTTACGTAAATGTTTTGTAAAATAAATGAAAGTTTTCATAAATTGTACTGAAAAAGTGCCTTTCGTTGTATTTACGAATGGTTCCTAAAATCTTGTTTCTTTGTGAAAAATGTGTTCGTATTATGAACGAAAGTCTCGTACGTTGTACAAAAACCAAGGCTTTGAAAGTTTTTCGTAGCATTTTTACGAAATTTTATTTTCAGTGTGTCCTGGTAGATGGGTTCAGGATTATGTCTGCCCTACTCTAATATAACCAGAGTTATGAGTATTCAAAACTTAGCATCTGAAAGGAAGCTGAAGAAAAAAAATCAGTTTTTCCGCTGACATATTTATTTATACGTTGATGGTGTTTTATGCTAGAAACTGATTGTTCTACGCTCATATAATGTGTTCATAAATCGGTAAGTGTACAAACAAAGTTTAAGCTAACAATTAGACAGGAACACGAAAAAAATCGATGAAAGGTTATTTTGTTCAGACCTGGTGTTGATCTTGTTTTTGGGGTCGCTGAACACGAATCTGAAGCCCGTTTTGCTCCATCACGGCAGGTTTTTTTCTAGCCCCAAAAAACATTATCCAAACGGACTTCAGATTCGTGTTCAGCGACCCTAAAAACATATAGAACACCTAATCCGGTCAATATAACTTTTTATCAATTGTTTCTTTTTTTTTGTAGTCGTGTGTTATTTATAAAGTACTATGTAGCCGGCCTCGAATGCGCGAGAATTAGCCACGCGCTGAATGTGTAGATATTAAATAAGGTGTGATTGGCAACTAAACCCTACTAAAATAATAATATAAAATTGCGCATCTGGAGGCCAACACCTAATTTCTTGTAATCTAATGAGCAGCCCAAATTTTTTAATTTTCCACACAGGTTGCAACCCCCTTCAAAAAATAAAAATTTACTGTAAATCTGCAGGCCAATCCTTTTCATTTGACAACTCATTTTTTTAAATTGAATGAGCAGTGCGAATCTAGTCATTAACAAAAAAATGCCCTCGGGTATAACATAATTTTTAAATAGGTGGAAACCCCACTTAAACCAAAATAAAAACTTATTTCGCATGCATCCTTCACTCGGTACACATGCATCCTTTCACTTTTAGTCGACGTTATTGAACGTCTAAACGCCGAGCCCTTTTATTTCACACCTAATTTCTTGTAACCCAACGAACAGTGCGGATCTTATAATATTTTAGAAGGTGGCAACCCTACAGGAATTTAAAGTAATAAAGATAATATTCCTATCGATACAGATTATACTTAAAAAATCTCCTCTAAATCCGTTCAGTAGTTTTTGAGATTAGCGTGTTCAAAGAATCTCTTCTTTCCTTTATACTATGTAAAGAAGATAGTAATTTTTAATAGGTGGCAACCCTACTCAAAAAAATGTCAGTTTTTGTACATGCGAAGGACATGCCCTTTCATTCGATATCTTATTTTGTAATCCAACGAACGGATAAAATCTTTCTACTTTTTGTTAGGTGGCAACCCTACCCAGAAAAATAATCCACTATTGCACATCTAGAAGCCACGTTTGACTGCGACGGTGCAGAACTGATGCCTACGCTTATTGTGATTGTATATAGTAATTTGGCAACAGGTGGCAACCCTATAAGAAACAAATAAAACATTTTTGCTTTTATAGAGGCCTATCCCTTTCATTTGACACCCCAACTTTTGTAATACAGCGAGCGGTGCGGATCTTATAGTTTTTTGGACAGGTGGCAACCCTATTAATATTCTAAACGAAAAAGGTCACTGTCCTATCGATACAAAGTATATTGGAGAAAATCTAATTAAAATCCCTTCAGAAGTTTTCGAAATTACCGCGTACCAAGAATCTCGACTTTCCTTTATACTATGTATAGACTTAGTTTGTTAGATACTATACTTTTTTAAATTACCGAGCTTGAAAACTGAGTTTCCATTTTTTACTTATGTTCCAAGGTTCAAGAATAAGATGAAATCGGTTAGATAAATGTGCTACAACTTTTGTTTTTCAAATGTCGAAAATGAAAAGTTCCTGAGATATGCCCATATAGTCTATAACTATCTCGATTTATTGTGGCTGTTACTGACGATTTATTGTGGCTGTTACTGACGATTGTATTGTTGTTGAAAACGAAAAACTGCATTGGAAATCATGTGGATTTGCCGTGTATTAATATCAGGTTGTGATACACATTTTCACAATCGTCGGTATACATTTTAACACTAGAGTGCACGCGCTCTTTTTTTACACCAATGCACGCGTGGCCTACTATAGTAGACCATTTTAAAATGCCAATAAATATTTTTGTAGATTACATTTAAATGAAACATATGATTCAACAAGTAAAAAAGTTTAAGTTCCGGCGGAGTCGAACATTAGATACCCGGCGCAAGTATTCAATACAGTTTTTTTACCTTTCCGAAAACTACCGTAGAAAGCAGGGGTAGTCTTACCCCTGTCTTAAACATCTTTGATAGAACTTATAAGTAATATTTGGGCGGTATGACGCCCATTTCCAAAATTCCTTAATAATGTTACTTATTTTCAAGGGATTGTTGCTATTAAATTTCGAAGTATTGAAGTTTTAAGCATTTCTGAAATTTACCGTTATAATAATTTTGAACGTTAATTGTTTGAACGGTTATCGAGATACACATATGTATGTGGTCATAAGTGGGCGGGACCACGCCAATTTTCCAAAATTTTAACATAAGCGTGTTTTTTGCTAAAGAAATATTGCAAACATCAATTTTGAATAAATTAACTTCAGTATTTACTGATTTATCGAAGATTTCGTATTTCTCTAATGGTGATTTCGCTTCAACCAAAAAATGTTGCATTTTGATTGCCCCCTTCTCTTTCCGTGTTCGATTCTAGATTAAGGACAAACGGTGAGAAAATCTTGTGTTCGTTTCTTAAAATGCCACACTCCTGCAAGGCAAAAAAGGCACACACTCTGCCCTGTGAAGCTTTTTCAGGGAGATGGTTGCCCTGAAAATCACATGCTTGTTTAAAACGACAACATTATGAAATGCGTGAGCTAGACAAGGACAAGAAGGCAAAAACATGCCTTCTTACAGGGTTGTAGGGTTGCCAGATTTTTTATGCGCGAAATCAGTACGTTAGACTTTTTCATGCTAAAAAAATCAGTACTTTTCAGTACATTTTTATTCAAAGCAAAATTATGAATGTAAATAACAGATACTACTTTAAAACGCCAGGGTACTTGTTTTTAACAAATAGTTATAAGGCTTTCTGGTTAAAAATTATTATTCTCTAGTGTATTTTGTTGTTGTAAACTGAATAAAAAATATAACCACATAACCAGATATCCTGATAACCAGGCAAGTGTGAATAAACTCAGTGTTTTAGTATCTAATTATTTTATATTATATATAACTATATTTTATAGTTGATAAAAAATAATAGTGTTATTCATTTTAACATGAGTGTACACAACATTGTGCACAGGAGCCAACAAATTACTTTATATTTATGACATTTTTGAATAACAATAATGAGATCATTTGCAGTTTCAGTGTTTTCAGTTGGAAGACAAAATTACACATTTTATCAAACTGTGGAAAAGTACCACTATTTAAGGACTTCATCTATATTTCCTCATGACTTAAATTAATTTGTTCAAGTAGGCAAAAACTTTGAAAGATCAAGGATTCGCTAAAAAGAGTATCTAACTATATGTCTTGTATCCGAAACTCTTTTACGATGTCAGGAAATTGAATTGTAAGTTATAAACAAAAGCCATTCGAATATTCAAATTTGTTGTTATTAAACTGGAAGTTATTTTCGAGATAACTAACAGCACTCGACTCCACCATATTATCGCAATTTTTTTATTAATTTCTTGGGCATATCAAACCTTATCTGAAACACGTGAACTATAATTAAATTATTTTCTTCTTACTTTTTACAGTGCAGTTTAAAGAAGCTCCAACGTTATGTAAAAACATTAAGAAAATCATAAGGTATTCTGTTTAAATTCAGTACAAATTTTGAAAAATCAGGACATTAGTGTACTGATTGAATGAACGAATAAAATCAGTACAAGAGATGAAAAATCAGTACTGTACTGATAAAATCAGTACGTCTGGCAACCGTACAGGGTTGAGTGTAACACCAAACACATTTTGCCGCGGGGAAGGGCTGTGTCAAGTTTGGGAGAAATCGGTGGAGCGGTTACCAAGATATACACATGTAATTATAAGTGGACGTTGCTACGCCTATTTTCCAAAAATTTATTATATTTTTATTTTTCGTCCAAGCCAAGTGCAAGTTTCGTTAAGATATCTCAATTTTTACTCGAGTTATGAGTGCACAGACGGACAGACAGACAGACGGCCAGACAGTCACCGCTTAATCTAGTGCACAAGTGCGCTCGGGTATAAAAATATAGTGAAATCTATTACGTTTACGATCACAAACTTAAATTTTTCAAAGCAACTAGGAATTTGAAAGAAAATAATAATTTAGTTATGTAACAGAAAAAATCAGAATAATTTTACTTCTTAGGTCAATGTCTTACATTTTCTTCTTAAACCAATATTACTTTAAAAAACTATCAGTTTTCGTAACATTGAGTGCTCACCGCAGGCTGGTGATCAGGACAAATCCATTTGTTACAGGTCTTGCACCACTTTTTTGTGGATGGAATTAGAGCTCTGGTTCAATAGGTGAACCGACCAACGAATATTTGGCATTACATCGTGCTGTACTTCTTGAGATGCTCCTAAGAGCTTCCCTATTCCAAATTTTAGTTGTTAGAGAAGTGTTTCATTAGCGATTCAAAGCGCGTTTCAAAAAGTCGAGGGACTATTCTTGTAACAAGTAATTTTTAGCAAAATCAATTCAACTCTCATATAAAAAAAAAAATATATATATATATATATATATCTCATGATCGACTGATCGGATCTTAGCCAGATTAGTATTAGTAGAATTGTCGAAATCGGTTGACGTGGTCCAAAGTTATGCGGTAACATACATAAAAAAAAATATATATATATTCCGACGAACTGATAACCTCCTCCTTTTTTGGAAGTCGGTTAAAAAGTTAGCAGTGATTTTTTTTCAGTAGTGACATTCATTTCGTTGGTTATGAAAGCGTCGATTGCAGCAATGTTCTTCAAATAATAATAATAATAATAATAGATTGGCGCTTACACATAAGTTAGTGTTTGGCCGAGCTTCTCCTCCGATTTGTGGCGTGCGCCTTGATGTTGTCACACAAAGCGGAGGGACCTACGGATTTACGCCGACTCCGAACGGCGATTTTATTTTTATGAGAAGCTGTTTTTCATGGCAGAAATACACTCGGAGGTTTGCCATTGCCTGCCGAGGGACGACCGCTGTTAAGAAAAAACCTTTTTTCTATATTTTTTGCGATGTTGCTTTGACCAGGGTTTGAACCCAGGCGTTGCGGAGTGGAAGCGCGCACTGCTTACCACTGCACCACATATAGAAAAATATTTTAAGTGGCCATCGGCGGTAGTTTCTAGGAACACTGATGCACGGCATATGCAAAGTAACCAAATTATAAATTTAGTACACCAATACTCGCGCGGACTATTGTGGTAGGCGCTCGGTTTTCGCGCTAACCCACAAAAAAGTGCACACGCGTGGAAGTCAAGCGCGGTATATACTCCCCGACAAATTTAATGCAGAAGGCTTTCATGGACCCGCACCGCTCTAACATACAAAACTGTCAAGGTATCAACAAAAATGTTACTATAGTAGAAGTTACGGTGAACAGATTTCTGTGAACAAAAATCGGGGCATTTGTAATGCATCGAATCTGAACATAACATTTTTTTTTGAATAAAAAGGCACGACATCTTTTAATACAGATTTATTTAAAACAAAACAAAGAGAAAAAAAATGGAAAAATGATCGCAAAAATGTATACACAAATTATATACGGTTGCAAGAATGTAAATAGGGAAGAGACATTCCTTTGTTTAATAAATGTTTATTATTTTTTATGAAAATATAGCTTCCTATCTAAAAAAAACTATGTAAAGCAAAATTTCAAAACTCTGAATTTTAACAAATGCTGATAAAAATTTTAAACATTTCTTTAGAATTCCAAAGTGTAAGTTTGAAGTAGCTTGGACTTACCGGTGATATTTGACATTTTGTTTGTTCGCGCGTTTTCTTCCATACAAAGAATGTTCGAAAATTTTTTTGTATGGCGAAGATGAGCAATACCTTCCACAAAAAATTTCCCAAAAATCAACGGTAAGTCCAAGCTATTTGAAATTTGCACTTTGAATTAAATGGGCAACAAAAGTGCATACCCGGAATGCTTCTAAGAAATCTAATTAAAAAGCTCAAAATTTTGATAAAACTTTGTCGAACTCAGAAAATTTGTTCACACTGTTTGGAATTTTGGCTTGCATGGTCTTTGTTAAATAACGAGCTACACCTTCATAAAAAATTATAAACATCAAATAATCGAAAGGGAAATAGCCAAAGAATGGTAAAATGTCTTTTCCCTATTTATTTATTTTTTTAATATTCTTTGTTACGTTTGAACTAATATTGTACATACTTGTAGATACTAATTTGAAAGATTTTTGAAAAAATAATCAATACAAAAACAAACACAAAAAAATTCGTAAGAGAGATGAACGGGGTGAAAGATTTAATGCTGGTGAACAAATTTAAAAATAAACTAGTGAACAGAACTCTGAGATGGGGCGTTCTTCAACCAAATTCTGAGATAGGATGTTCTTCAATAAAATTCTGCAGCAGGGCGTGCTTGAAAAGTTTTCTGAGGTCGATATTCAACTCAGGCCTCGATTTAGCATGATTGCAAGTAGTGCGGAGAGGCTCCCTTCAACTACTTTTTTATATTTCGCTGGGCTTGTTTCACGTATTATTGTCCAAACATCGTCTCCCATCATATGCTCGATCCAAAATCCCTGAAATATGTTCTTTAAGTTTTCCTTGCTAAACTAGCATGCACTTATTTAAAAAAATCATAACTTATGACATGGGATTGGACAACTTACAAAAAAATTAAAATGAGGAGTCTTTACCTTTTCAATGATACCTTGGAAAGAAATATGTGTTGGGAGTTATTCCAATTTTCAAGGCAACTGTATTACGAAATTTTCGTAAAATTCGATCAAAAAACTCATTACTTATTTTAAACTAGCAAATGCCTGGCTTGCTTCGCGACGCCTTATAAGAACTTTTACGTTGACCAATACAAAAATGGGGTTGCTATACAAAAACGGTTTTGTAATGTAAAATTTATTAGTTTAGGTTGAAAGGACTAAAGAGCAGAAACTTGCTTACTCATAGGCCAAGAATAATAGCTTTTGAGATAGCATTTGGGTTAAGTACTAATATTCTTCGATGTTATGAGCTCTTATTTCCACCTGTGAGATATCTTTACATATTGCAAGGTTTGCCAAGAGTGCGTAATCTTCTATAATCCTCCTGTTCCCAGAATGAAAGTTTACCCGTTCAAACGGGGTCATTGATATTCCTACTGTATTCTTCTTAAACATTGATATTCCTAGCGTATTCTTTTTATCATAAAGTTAATACCCGTTACTCCTGGTCATACGATAAAGACGGGGTCTCTAAATATCTCGACTCCGGTGCCATATGTCGGCACGATTTTTTGCGATGCTGAGCAGAATTTCAAATTCATGTGCCGTATGATTTCAAAGTTATGGTTGATTAAAACTGACACGCCTATGGGAGGTGCATCGCCCTTTGTCAGGTTTCATTTTTTTTATACCCTAGGTTACGTCCGAGGTCACTATCTATATACCAGTTAAAGGCCCCTTGAAAATCCATTCAGTAGTTCCGGAGATTAGTGAGTTCAAACA
>NW_016157229.1:83040-84059 GCF_001687245.7 Rhagoletis zephyria | reverse complement strand
GATCTACTGATTTTGTTTGTTTGTTTTTTTAATTTTATTAGTAGAATTGAGAAATTTCAGACAAAATTAAAAAAGATGAATCCGAGTGACATACCGGTAATTATAAGGGAATAAAAAAANACTGATTTTGTTTGTTTGTTTTTTTAATTTTATTAGTAGAATTGAGAAATTTCAGACAAAATTAAAAAAGATGAATCCGAGTGACATACCGGTAATTATAAGGGAATAAAAAAATATTATTTTCTGATTTCTGAATTACTTTTTATTTATTTCATTTTAGTGCAAGAAAAAACGCATACGCTTCAACCCAATAAGGAAGTGGGAAATGGCAGAAGAAATAATGATAGTTGAATTCTTAAATGAAAATCGCGACTTCAAGGTTTGTTACTTATTTTGTTTTAAAAACACTTAATTTCACTTTTTGCAGAAACCAAATGCCCAATTTTTCTACAAGCGCTTCGCCGAGGAAGGAAATGTGAATGTGGAGTGGAAACAAGCGCGCGCAAAAGTGCGAAACATGCGTGATGTATACCAAAAAGCAAAAGGTTTTGAAGGGTGGACGCGTGCAGGCAGTATGGACGGCGACACTATGAGGAGTAAGTTTATTTTGGATGAATATATTTATGTATGTAGCTACATATGTATGTACATAGAGATCACTTCGCTACTTTTAATTTTAGGCACCCTGCTTAAAAAGTTCAAAGAAATTTTTGGTAGCAGATTAAAAGAATGTACGGTCGTAGAAAGCCTTGCTGATTTCAATGTGATTGTGGCGGAGAGCGATCTAAATTCAACGCCACTGCAAATAGAATATCTGGACCAGGTCCCAAATGAAATACAAATTGAAGCTGCCCCCTCAACCAGCCGTAGGGGCATTTATTCAAGGACTGCTGTTTCGGATATTATGAAAACGCATCAAAAACTGATCAAATTAAAAACCCTGTTGATTTTTTTTTTTTTTTTTTTTTTTTTTTTTTTTTTTTTTTTTTTTTTTTTTTTTTTTTTTTTTTTTTTTTTTT